>NW_026896603.1:0-242191 GCF_033153095.1 Gastrolobium bilobum
ACTTTTAAAATCTTAGTATTAAATTTTAACTCAATTTTCATTATATAATTATGGATAGGGTGTTAACGGGCCGAGCCGAGCTTTAGTTTTAAAAGGCTAAGCCTGTGTTTAAATGTTTCAGTCTAACCAAGCATGTTACATATTATAAATATAATTATCGAACAGTGACCTGGCTTATTTACAAAAAATAAAAGTCCGATTTAGCCTGTTTAAAAATATATAAGACAACAAAAATTATCCAAACAGAAAATATAATCAACAACACTAGTAATTCAATAAATATTCATAAATTCAATGTATATCCAAACAGAATAATATAGAACAAAATTATTCAAAAAGTCCGTTAACCAATAAAATGGGGTGAAATAAATTGAGGAGAAAGAGAGGATTATTACAAATTTACAAGTAATATAAAATTATAAAATATAAATAAAAAATAATATATTAGGCCAGCCTGAGAGGCTCTAAGGCCGAGTTTTTGAAATGAAACTTGAGATCTTTTTATTAAACGAGCTTTTGTATAAGTTCAGGCCTAGTGCCAACAATTAATTTTAAATATGTAAACTCAGGCTTTCACGAGTCGAGCTAAAGGCCCCTCGTTCATTTAGTGTCGATGGGTATTAGTTTCTTCATTTCACTGCATATAAGTCCTCGTTCTCGCAAACACAAAAAAATGCAGGTTCACCATTTTTTTTAAAAGAAAAAGAAGTTGCACAAAAATTGATGTGAGTATAATATAAGTGGATAATCTGCAGTAAAATGAGAAAAAGATTTTCATAAAATAATTACTACTTTTATCTTTAGGAAAAATTCATAAATCTCACTTAATTTATTTTTTTATCACTTATATCTTTATGCTTTTTTCTTATCCCCTATAACTTTTTTTTTCCATCCAAATTCAGGTTTCATATTATGAGTAATTAAATTAACTTGTCAATTTTACCCTTATTTTATTTTACAGAATAAAGCTCATTTTAAGTCCCTAATAAAAAATACGATGTTCACTTTCATCTCTTATAAAAAAAATCAACTTTTATTCCCTTTACAAAATTTCAGTTCTTTGAAGATGTGATCTTTCAAAAATTTAATTAAAACCCTTTTTTTAATCGGAAGTAGGAACTGCATTTTTTTGTTAGGGTCGTTATTTGAGGCTCGCTCACATATGCTTCCGCACTGGACATCCTGGGTGTATGTACATGTTTCATCAAGGGATGATGATTTTGAAGAGAGTTTCCAAAAGTGTAGATCAGGAGGAGATGAGTTTGATGAAGATTAACCTAATGCCAAAAGATGGTAAGTTTTTATTTTATCATTTTGCATCATAATTAAGGTTCACTAATCAAGTGTGTGGCCTTTCTCTAATATTATCATTTGCGTGGTTCATTCCATGGTTAATTTTTCCAGGAAAATTGAAGGTGAAAATGAGGGTATATCAGCTGCTGGTAGTAGAACAGTGAGAGAACGAACCCAGAGTTGTTCAGACAAGCACTGACATTGATATCCTAGATGATGGGTATAGATGGGGTAATCCAAATCCAAGGTAAAAATAAACACTCACTTTGGGTTTTACTTTTGTCCTACTTTTGGAAAGTTGTTCACGTTTGAAGTGCTAAGAACTAGAGCCGGCAAAACGGGCTCGGATCGACGGGCCAACCCGTTCAACCCGCCAAACGGGACAGGGCAGGCTGAGTTTTTCAACCCATCTCAAAAGCGAGACGGGGCGGGGCAGGCTCATTTTTTGGCGGGTTGATGGCGGGCATAGACGGGCCAAGGCGTGTTAGTGTAAAATAGGCTCGGGCTGGCGGACCAACCCGCCCAACCCGCCAAACGAGGCGGGGCGGGCTGAGCTTTTCATCCCAATTTCAAAAGCGGGGCAGGGCGGGCTGGTTCATTTTTTGACGGGTTGATGGCGGGGTGAGGCGGGGCGCCCACTTTTCCACCCCTACTAATAACAAATATAGGGGGTGTTTCATAGAAGTTTTTTTTTTTTTGTAAATTTTTGGAAATTTGAAGGTAGTAATTTTATTTGGTGGATATATTTACCACCAAAAAAGTTTACCACATTTACAACCAACTTAATCACCGTTGATTTCCGTCAATCTATCGATTATAATTTATTAAGAATTAAGAATTAAATAATAAATACGACCCAATAATTTTCAATAAATTATAACCGTTAGATTGACGGAAATCAACGATTATTAGATTAGTTGTTAAGGTTGTAAACTTTTTTGGTGATAAGTATATCCTTCTTCATTTTATTTATCCTCGTTTGTTATGAGAGTTTTAACATTTAGTCCACTAACTTTGACCAATAGATTATAATTATTAATTAATTTTGGCCCATTATTTAGTCGACCAATAGATTATAATTATTAATTAATTTTGGCCCACTAACTTTGACCAATAGATTATAACCGTTGATGGACGGAAATCAACGGTTAGGATCTAAAAGGATATAAGCTTATATCCTTTAAAATGATAGATGCTTTTCCCTTATTAATAATAGGGTTTAATGAGTATAATGTTGCATAATGTAAGAAAATTTTTCTACACTTACAATAAAGAGGAGAGAGAAAGTGAAATGATGAAAGAGAAAAAAAAAATATGTAGATCCCATCTCTTAATTGTGTAGATAGAAAAGTTTTATGGATCATGTACATTATACTCATACAACCCTTAATAATATTAAAAATGAACTTGGATAAATAAAAAAATACAGAAAAATAATTGGTAAGAAAAAAAAAATACAGGAATGTATATAATATAAGAGTACACGAGGATCGATTTATGAACTTTTCCCTTTTTTCTTTCTAACAACATATATATTATGGTATTTTTGCTTGGAAACAGCACGCTCACCTTTGTTGAAAGTAGACCATCGCGTTAACATTCCACCATAAAAGACAATGATGTAGCGTCACTATGGAAGAAGATTTTGTCCAATGCAATTTTTATTTTTAAGGAAAGTGGTTTTTCTTTTCTTTTTTTTAGTGTGACCAATCCGTCAAAGAATCATAAAGAGCACTGAAAGTTTCAATTGGGTTGTTAGCCCAAAATTCCAAATGAGAGTAACGGCCTCGTACCTCACAGTCACACACCAAGATCAAATCAACTCCCCTTATTCACGCCGAGGACTTAGAGCCAAACACTCATGGACAAGGTCTCAACTTTGGATTGAAAGTGATTTTTACCCGAATGGTTGCTACAAGGGAACGAATAAATTTTTGGTGCTACTGTTGCACCCTAGATTCAGTGTATCCTACCAATGAGAGCATTACATGTCAACCAAAATTCTCTCTCCTCTGACAAATTTGTTCTCTCTCCTCTGACATGTAATGCTCCCATTGGTGGGATGCACTGAATCTAGGTGCAATAGTAGCACCAAAGATTTATTCCAAGGGAACAGTGCCCCTAAGATGAAATGCATTTTCCTTCCACATTAACTTAATACTTTCCAATTCCTAAGTCTAAAATGAATAAAAATACGAAAAGACATAAAAAGGCTAGTGGCTTTATTTTATTTTTTTTTGAAATATTTCAATCGGTTCATTGCTTCGCGACTAGTTCGATTCGAGACGTGTCCAGAATTAAGGCTTTAAACTCCTCCCAAAAGTGATAATGGGAAGGATCGAGTGATTTCTACATCAACATCAATAACACTTTTATTCCAAACTAGTTAGGGTTGGTGATAGATGAATCCAAATAAAAGATAAATACGAAGATATTGGAAAAAACAGAAAATAAAATTTAAGTATATAAATATATATGAGTATCAAGAAATTCTAACCTTAAGCTATTTGGGCTCTAGGTTTTCTAGACTCTTCTCACTCACCGGGTCCAATTGGGCTTTAAGTGAAAGAATATAAACCCGACAATAAACCGGTAGTTACTGCGTTACATAAGCCAAAACTTGTGAAAAATATATGCCAGCAATGTAAGAAACAATACAATGTGGATATTAGGATTATTAAGCATATAAACATATTGATTATTTATTGTGCTTTGAAATTTTTAGCATTTTTGGGATATTTTTAATAAATTATTTTCAGGATTTCAGTCATTTAAGATTGCTGGGTTATCGAGTGGGATTTGCCTATTTAAGGATTGCTAAATACTAAGCAATATATATTTGACTATTAAGTACCTTATATTTGAGAGGACAAGCCTGGAATTCAAGAACGTTATATTTAAATGATCTGATTTTTTTTCACATAAACTCTCAAAAAACTTCAAAATATGACATATAATATTATCTTATTAAAAGACAGAAGTATTAATGGACTAAGGACCCAAATGCATTTACATGTTACAAGGTGCTTCTATTTTATGTCATGTTCCATACAGTAATGATATTCTAAATCTGTAATCATGTGGCTGTGTTTCACAGACTCTAACATCCAACATGATACTTAGCTAGCTGTCATCATCAACATTCAACATGTGCTCCCTTTTTGAATTTCTAAGAAGAGGAACAACATCATAGTGGCCAATATTCCTCTCTCCATAAGCAAATGGTTCTCTACAACTGAGCAATACTTGCAAGACCTCCTTCATTGAAGGTCTACTAGCAGGAAGTGTTGAAGTACACATGACCCCAAGTTTGAAAACGTTACACATTTCATCCAAGTAACTTGGTTCCGTGACATCATTGTCTAGTAGCTCTTCTATATTGCTTCCTTCATGAATGTGGCGCCAAGCCCACCCTGCAAGAGATGAGTGCTCATCACCATAATTAGCTTGTTTACCAGTTGTCAGTTCCAATAGGATAACTCCAAAGCTGAAGACATCAATCTTTTCACTGACTCGAGTTGTTTGAACATATTCTGCAATCCAAATGTGACAAAACAAATTCAGATTAAACTTATTCCAATGGAAAAAGAGACAAATTGAATTTAACTAAGCAATATATTTGTTAGTAATAGAGGACGCGTTTGAAATAGTGCTAAAACTGTTTCTTTGTGACTGAAAAATCATGAGGTTTGAATTCATAAAATAGTTTCTTTGCAAACGTGCAAGGATAAGACAGTGTACAAGGATTTTCTCATTCCACCCTCCAAAATCGGGGTTTAATAAACAGTGATTTCTTTTTATAATATATTTGTTAGTAAGGAAACAAAAAAAAGAAGATTGAAATGTCATTCACCTGGAGCCATATAGCCAAATGAACCAATCACAGTTGACATGGTGGCAAGTTCCCCAGGCTTGATTAACATCCTAGCCAGACCAAAATCAGCAACTTTTGCTTTGAATTGAGAATCCAAGAGAATGTTACTTGTTTTCACATCTCTATGAACAATAGGTGGTGAAACATCATGATGCATGTAGCACAAACCTTGGGCAGCTCCAATGGCTATATGCAATCTCTTTGGCCAATCAAGAACAAAATGATGAATTGAACCTGACACAGTTGATGGCTTGCTTTTCTTGTGCAGCCACCTATCAAGGCTATGGTTTTCCAAATACTCATAGACAAGGAGCATAGAATCCTTGTTGGAGATACAGCACAATAACTTCACAATGTTATTATGACGAATGTTGCTCAATATTCTAACTTCAGTATGAAATGAGCTCTCAAGATTCTTGTCTAACCTTTTGTTTTCCCAAATCTTTTTCACAGCAACATAGCCTAAACCATCAACGGCAACACGGTACACAGTACCATATCCACCACTGCCAATAATATTATTTTCTGTCATTTTTGACACTATGCTAGATTCAGTGAAATTCAGCCTTTGAAAGGAAATGAGCTTCCATGAGCTATCCAGTGCTTGCTTTCTTCTTCTGCAAAGTCTGATAACAAACAGTGATGTCAACAAAGCCAATAAGCAGGCCACTGCCACCAGGCTTATAATCAAAGAAAGAGACCAAGATGAGTCCTTGCTTGGACTTTGAGGGCTAGAATTGCACAAGGTAAGGTTCAGTGCTGGGGTATCAGCACACAGGCCAGGATTGTTCAAAAAACTGCTAGAATACTCAGAATTTTCAAATTCACTTGGTATCCTCCCTGTCAAATGATTGGAGGATAGATTGAAATTTGTGAGTCTGGGAAGCAGAGAAGGAATTTTGCCAGATAATTGATTTTCTGACAAATCAAGTTGAACAAGGACAGGTAACCTACCAATTGCATCTGGGATTTGTCCAGAGATTTGGTTTTGGCTCAAATTTAGATTTATTAGGGACTTCCACGATATTATAACTGATGGAAGTGGCCCACTCAGTTGGTTCTGATCAAGCAACAGAGTTATTAACTTGGGAAGAGCTGTTAGCGCTTGTGGAATACTTCCATTAAAGTGGTTCTTACTGGCATTAAACACTACCACATTAGTCCATGAAGATACTCCAGCTGGAATTCTACCATAAAACTGATTGTAACTTATCTCAAAGCGTGTAATGCTTGAAGACAATCTTTCAGGAAGCTCACCAGTGAACTTATTCTGTCTTACCATGAAATTTACCAAATTGGAAGTCCAAAGTCCACTGGGAATGTTACCAGAAAACTCATTACTGTAAATTTTCAGATCAAGCAGGCTACTGCAATTTCCAAGTGATTCTGGCAACTCACCACTCAGATTATTTTCATAAACAGTTAAATTAAGTAACTCACCATGATAGCATAAATTCTCAGGTAGCCTTCCAATAAAACTATTAGATGCAATCAGAAAGGTTTGAAGCTTTGAGTAGAGGCCAAAATCAGGAGGAAGAGTACCTGATAAGTTGTTGAAAAAGACATGAAAATCTACCAGAGATGGTAGAAGGCCTATGCTTTCTGGTATCTCCCCTGAAAAGTTATTGAGAGGTAAACTCAACCCTGTCAACTTTTGGAGCTTTCCAAAATCATCTGGTATTTTCCCTGAAAGATCATTCCGTGCAAGATCAATAATAGTCAAATTCAATGCTTCAACTACCCCAGGTAACTCCCCAGAAAGACTGTTTCTGGAAAGAAACATTATGCTCAGATTCTTCAGCATGAATAAACCACCAGGAATTTTTCCAGTTAAACCGTTTTGTGATATATCCAATTTCTCCAAAGCCACCATTTGTCCAATTGATTCAGGGATTTCCCCAACCAAGTTGCAGTCATACATATAAAACACCTTCAACTTGTTCAACTTGGTCCAGTTCGTGGGCAACCTCAAAGGAATGAACATGTTGTTAGAGGACAAATCCAAGGTTTCAAGATTGGACAAGTTTCCAATCTCATCAGGGAAGTTTCCATTAAACAGACAAGCTTGAAGTGCAAGATATCTCAGTTCCTTCAGCCATCCAATACTCACATGAATGTCACCACTGAAGTTGTTGTAACTAAGATTAAGATACTGCAAATTGGACAAGCGATCAATGTCATTAGGAATCTTACCAACAAAGTTGTTCATTGAAAGGTCAAGGTACTCCAACTTGGAACAATTGTAGAGAGATGTTGGGAACTCCCCAGGAATGAAATTCAAGTTGAAATCAACATGTTTGAGATTTGTGAGGTCACATATGAAAGGTGGCAATGTTTGATTGATGTTGGTGTCAACCAAAGCCAATCCAGTGACAGAGCCATTGGTGCAAGTGATCTCTGGCCAAGAACAATGAGAAGAGTTTGATGGGGTCCAGTGACTAAGGAATGGTGGGTTTTCAAGGTATTGCTTTATCTTCAATAGGACTTCATGTTCTTGATCATGCAACGGAGACTGAGAGTTTGCATGGTTGAGGATTATGAACAATATCATAAGAAGATAGAATAGAAATTTAACACATGATGGGGTGGTTAGTTTCATTTGGGTGTTTTGTGTTTTTCTTTTTTGCTGGTTTTTTTGAGTTTGTGTATACTAAAAAAGAGAACTAATTTGCAATGAAGGAGGAAGATGATATGTAGAATTATGTAATACAATGTTTGACTTTAGACCGCAGAAGAAGTTGAGAATCGTTGGCTTCTTTACAAAGTTTAATAATATTCAACTCTGGCGGGTCAGAAATTCAAAGTCAATGTTATGAATATGGTGGTAATGGAACTACGATTAGTACAAAGCAATGGAAATTTCTAGTTTGAAAATGTAGGCGTAATGCACTTGTCAATTGAAAATAAAATAAAATAAAAAAGACAAGATATTCTTTGTTACGGAAAGAATCGACGTCCTACATTAGAAAGAATCGTACCTGTTTGTTTGCACAACGTAAGCAGCAATCACTGAAGGGCAGTAACAGGTTACAATGGGATAATACACCAGACTAAAGATAATATATAACATAGATCATTAGCAAAAATATAGCTTTATGACTCCGAAGCAAGTGTCAACTAAAGATAAATTTTAATCCACTATTATTTACTTTGAGACTTTTAAAACTAAAAATAAAAAAAATTGAATGAATGAATGAATGTGAGTTATTCGATTCGTTTGATTGAGCTTTTTTTTAGTCAAAAGCTGTTTTCTTTTTCAGCTAAAAAAAAAAACACTTATATTACAAAATTTGTTTGGACGTCTGCTTTAGTACCTAAAAATTTTAGTTTTAAAAAAAAGAAAATCAAAAGCTAAATATTTTTTCAAAAACCAATTATTTTTAAAAAAATTTAAATAGCTTTAACTTTTGTAAAAAAATATTTTTAAGATAAGAAAGACATAAAAAGTCATTTTTTTACGATCTCATCTAAAGGGGGCTCTAAGAATACTTTTCTAAAATAAAAGTAAAGCAAACAACTAAGCGTAGATCCTTTCACCATTAAAGTAACGTAGACCTTAATGAATGTGCAAAATCAAAATCTACCACAATAGGACCCCTTGTTTGTTTTTCCTTTTGGTAATTGAGACCCTTGTTTTCTACTCGTATACTTTTCTTTTCCTACTACTTTTGTTCCTATGCAACTCTAAAGATAATGAGAACACCAGATAAACAAGAGACAAGAGCCACACAACCTAAATCAACTTCATTTGTGTAGAGAAACTGCGGACAACGTCCCAATCAATTTTGGTTGTCAACCCGAAGCCCCTAACAAACAAGAGTGATATTTTCCTTCTTGCCTTTACCACAAGGGAACAGGGATTGACCTAGTTGGAGTTTTTTTTTAGTATTTCTACTAACCGGTTCATCCTTTAGGACTAATCCGGCCGGGGGCTAAGAGCAACAAGGGTACTCCCTCCCAACAGATGCGCTTCCCGGGTGTTGAACTTGAGTCCTCCACCTTACGAGGACAAAAAATGCTTCCACTTGGCCAACACCTTGTTAGTAGTTGGAGTTTTTTTAGTCAATAAATACCAGTTTGCATGGATGAAAAACTTATTTATTTCAACTGTCAAAATTGGTTAACCCGTCTCATCTGACCTTTCCTTATACGGGTTAGGATCAAAAAACTCGTAAGGGCCAAAAAAATCTATAATAATAAAAGCTCAGGTCAAAAGCCTTATGGAAAAGTAAATTTCATGAAATAAACTGTGAAAAAGCAAGACTTGCATATCTTGCTAAGGATTAAAAAAGAAAAGAAAAAAAGAAGAAGCTAAAAGCACATGGATCCACAAAGCTTGAATCAATCAAGTATAAAATATTTTGATTCGAAGTAGACCAAAGTTGACTTACTCTTTCGTGGTATTTCTTTAGTGGCCTAGTCTTTCATGGATCTGCATGTTAGGTACACGGATGGTCTTAGAATAATAGTTGTTGATTTTATATGAAAAAGCAATATTGATGAACAATTATAAAGTGGGTCTTAAAAGAATAAATTAATTTCGTATGGGTAATCAGAAAATTAAGAACCCCCTTTTGTTTAAAATTATTCTTGATTAGTAATTCTCTACATTTGAGTTTATTTGAAATGTTATAATCTAATGTTACCCGACCCGGTCATTGATCCGGGATATTGGATCACTGCATTAATGATTCAATTGATAAGTCATAGATTGAACGGTTGATCAGTTAACTATATGCAAATCTATATTTTATACTTAAAAATTCACAAATATACTCAAATTATAAGTGTTTGTGGTCCCAACATCAATTTATACTTAATTTAACTCATATAAAACAATTTTATCATATAAAGAAACACAATTTATATCTCATTCAGTTAGGAAATAAAATGAAAAGTTTGGAAATTTATAGAACAATAAATGTAAGTAATGAAGACTCAAGACAAGGCAAGGAAGTGAAGATTAGAGTTCAGAGACACCTGTGGCGGAGGGTGGGTTTGAAGCAATGAAGATTAGAGTTCAGAGATCCATGGAGAACAACCCATGACTTGTTGGAGAGAATATTTGGAAGTGGTTCTATATATATATATAACCAAGCAACCAGCGAGCTTCATAATCTGAAATTTAGAGTGAGGAGCTGGAGACTGTTTTTGCCATTTGAGAGAAAGGAAGAGGAAGGAAGGGTGTAGCTTTTGCAATTTTGGGTTGGGGTTCAACTCCCGAACTAAACTGGGTGTGGGAGGAGTTTTAATTTGGTTGAAGTTTCTTGGGGGAGATAAATTTTAGAGTAAATACCATCCTTGTTCACTTTACTCTCAAACAAATAAAAAAATTATTCGTAGTCTCTAAGAAATTTAAAATGGATCCATTTTTAATCCTTGAGACTAATATGGATCTTTTTTAAATTTGTAAGAGACCACGATTTCAAATAAATGGGTTCAATTTGAATTTCTTAGGGACCACAAATAGTATTTTTATTTGTTAGGGACTAAAGCGGGCATCGTGAAATTTGCTGAGAACCAGAAAAGTTATTTACTCTAAATTTTATTGGAAAAATTGTGTATCATTTTAAAGAATAGAAAATTGTTTATTTTAAGTGATAGAAAAAGATAAATCATGAGAAAAAAGTTTTAAAGGTGTGTATACTATCTTTTTATGAGATTGAAAAGACACACAATGTGTCATTTAAAGTGATTAACCTTTTTCCCAATTTTATTTCATGTCCGCATGTAAAAATGTGTCTATGTGTATATGTGGAACTATGTGTATATGTGGAGCTTCATGTAAGAAAAAACAGAGAAAAACAAAAAATATAAATCATATATATTTTTGTACGTGTAAAAAATAAATTTATCTTTTATAATACAACTAACAATAAATTGGCTTCATGTAAGAAAAAAATATATAAACCATACATATTTTTGTATATGTGTAAAAAAATAAATTTAACTTTTATAACATAACCAATAATAAATTTGGGTTCGCTCTTTATGCGGTTACTGCAGATAAGTTATATGCAGTAAGCCCAAAACGACGTCGTTTTGGAGCAGAAATCATGGTATTTTTGTAATTTTAATTTACTTCAAGGTTATTATAGTCTTTATAATTATAAATTTTTTAATCTTTCAATCCCAAAACGACGTCGTTTTGAAAGTAAATGCAAATAACTTATCTGCATTAACTGCAGAAATATTTCTTTGAATAAATTTATGGGTAAATGAATTTGATGCAGATTTATAGGGAAAGTAGCCTTCAGGAAAATGCAGGAGTTTTATACTATATTATTGTTCTTCAACAATCAAAAGTCCTCCTTTCACATCCTTCTACAAGCCTTTTTAACCAGGCAATACAAAAAGTAAACAACAATAAAGGACTATCAATGGTCTTAAAACTGACACAAAACATAAATAAAACTCATACAAAACAGAAATAAAATTGATTCAAAACAGAAATAATCATAAACCAAACATAAAGTCATGTAAACTGAAACGCTGCAATTATTAAAATTCATAAAAGGCCTTAAAACCCCTCTAAATGACAACTATGATGACTTATGGTGACTCAAGTGCATCAGCAGAAAACTTCTGCATTTTCCTGAAAGCCTACTTTCCTTATAATTCTGCATTATTTGGTATCAAAGCTCAGGTTGCCTTAAAGATGGTTGAGCCAGAAAATCGCGGAGGTCGTGGTTGTGGACGAAGAGGTCGTGGCGGCAGAGGACACGGTCAACCTACCGATGACGATTATTATACTGATGCGAGAGATGCTGAAATTAAGGAAAAGGACAGACGGATCCAAGAACTCGAACAACTGCTTGAAGACTCATCGTTGCACGAGTCAAAAAGGAGACAAGAATCTGAACTGTCATCTCTAGAGGAAGAGGATGACTTTTGATTGTTGAAGAATAATAATATAGCAGAAAACTTATGCATTTTCCTGAAAGCCTACTTTCCCTATAATTCTATACTTTCCCTATACCAAATGATGCAAAATTATAGGGAAAGTAGACTTTCAGGAAAATGCAGAAGTTTTCTGCTATATTATTATTCTTCAACAATCAAAAGTCCTCCTCTCACATCCTTCTACAAGCCTTTTTAATCAGGCAATACAGAAAGTAAACAACAATAAAGGACTATCAATGGTCTTAAAACTGACACAAAATAGAAATAAAATTGATTCAAAACAGAAATAATCATAAACCAAACATAAAGTCATGCAAACTGAAACGTCTGCAATTATTAAAATTCATAAAAGGCCTTAAAACCCTTCTAAATGATAACTATGATGACTTATGGTGACTCAAGTGCATCATCCTCCCCCTACCAAGAGAAGATTCGTCCTTGAATCTGCATTGTCTTCATCTGCCATGTCACCTTCATCTTCGGCACATTATGGGGACAAATCTGCAACATTAAAAGTGCCAGCCACATTATACTGCCCTGGTAACTCAACCTTATATGCATTATCATTGATTTTCTCAAGGATTCTAAAAGGACCATGAACTCGGGGTTGCAACTTGCCAGAGCGTTTGGCAGGAAAACGTTCTTTACGCAAGTGAATCCATACTAGATCTCCTTCCTTGAAGATCTGTTGCTTCCTATGCTTCTCTACCCGTTGCTTGTATTTCTCATTCTATTTCTGAATTTGACTGTGAACTTGAGAGTGGAGTTCCTTGATGTGCTTAGCATGTTCCTCTGCATCGGAGCTAAAATATTTCTGAATTGGCAAAGGTGATAGTTCTACTGGTGTAATTGGAGCACACCCATAGACAATCTCAAAAGGACTCTTGCCAGTAGTGCGGTGTTAGGACCTGTTGTAGGCAAATTCTGCCTGTGGTAGTACCAAATCCCAATGTTTGGGATTGTTTCCTATTAAGCTCCTCAGCAAGTTACCTAAGCTCCTATTTACTGCTTTTGTTTGGCCATCTGTCTGCGGGTAGTGTGAAGAACTGAACTGTAATTTGGTTCCCATTAGTCGCCATAGAGTATGCCAAAAGTGACTCACAAACTTCACATCTCTATCTGATGTAATTGTTTTTGGAACACCATGAAGTTTGACTATTTCCTGCAAAAATAATTTAGCTACCTGCAAAGCATCAAAAGTCTTATTGCAAGGAATAAAATGTGCCATCTTAGAGAACCTATCTACTACAACCATAACAGAATCCTTGTTGCGCTGTGTTCTCGGTAGGCCGAGTACAAAATCAAGGCTAATATCTTCCCAAGGAGCGGTTGGAATTGGTAGTGGCATATAACGGCCACTATTTTGTTTTGTCATTTTTGCTAAATGACAGGTCCTGCATCTTGCCACCAATTTGGTCACATCAGATTCGATCCGTGGCCAATAGAAGTGCTCACCAATCAGCGCCTTGGTTTTGTCAATACCAAAGTGTCCCGCTAGGCCACCAGCATGTCCTTCAAGTATAATGGCTGCCCTTAATGAACATTGAGGAATGCACAATTTGTTATTTTTAAAAAGGAACCCTTCTACAATTTGAAATTGCTGATAGGGTCCAATTTGGCACTTTTTCCATAAGTCTCTAAAATCTGGATTATCTTGATAAAGTTCCTTGAAATTGTCAAAGCAAATAACCTTCACCTGCATAGTAGTTAATAAAGAATGTTTTCTGCTAAAAGCATCAGCCACCTTGTTTAAGGTTCCAGCTTTATGAACAATAACAAAACTGAAAGATTGGAGAGATTCTACCAACTTCGCATGTCTAGCATTGAGCTTATGCTGCCCATTGATATACTTCAATGCCTCATGATCTGATTATAAGACAAATTCCTTATATGGAAGATAATGCCTCCAATGTTCCAAAGTTTGAATTATAGCATAAAACTCTTTGTCATACTTCGAATACTTTCTCTTGGCTTCATTCAACTTTTCACTAAAAAATGCAATTGCCTTCCCTTTTCTCTTCCAAAGTTCCACTTCGAATACTCCAGAAGCATCACAATGCACTTCAAACACATCAGAAAATTAGGTAATATTAGAACAAGGGCCTCAGTTACCTTAACCTTTAAAATCTGAAACGCAGCTTCCGCCTCCATAGTCCATAGAAACTTGTTTCCTTTAAGACAATCAGAAATTGGTGTTGAAATGGAGCTAAAATATTTAATATACCTCCTATAAAAGGAAGCCAAACCGAGAAAGCTTCGGACTTCATGAATGCTTGTTGGTGTTTCCCAACCTGTAATTGCTTCAACCTTTGCTGGATCCATCTGAATACCATCTTTTGAGATAATGTAACCCAAAAAGGTCACGCTTGAGGTGAGAAAGTGGCACTTCTTCACACTAACAAACAGCTTCTGCTCACGCAATGTTTCAAGCACTTTTCTCGAGTAGACCAAGTGTTGTTCAATAGATGGACTATATATTAAAATATCATCAAAATAGACAACCACAAATTGACCAATGAAAGATCGAAAAACCTGGTTCATTAGTCGCATGAAGGTGCTTGGTGCATTACTCAACCCAAATGGCATCACCATCCATTCATACAAACCATCTCTTGTTTTGAAGGCTGTTTTCCACTCATCTCCAGGCCTAACTCTGATCTGGTGATATCCACTACTCAAGTCTATTTTAGAAAAAATAGTTGTGCCATGAAGTTGGTCAATCAGATCATCAAAACGTGGAATAGGAAAACGATACTTGATGGTGATTTTGTTAACAGCTCTGCTGTCAATGCACATTTTCCATGACCCGTCTTTCTTGGGAACCAATAATACTGGTGCTGCACAAGGACTCAAGCTTTCGCGGACCGCTTTTCTTTTTAGCAATTCTTGTACCTGCTTCTGCAACTCAGCATATTCTTTGGGACTCATTCTGTAAGCCGCCTTATTTGGAATGGCTGCTCCAGGAATAAAGTCTATACAATGCTGAATATCTCTCATAGGCGGTAATATTGGTGGCATCTCCTCTGTCATTACATCAGTGAATTTTGTCAGTAAACGTTCAATCTCCAAGGGAATATGTGGACCATTATCGTTTCCTTCTATCACCACTAGTGCAAATATCTCAGTTGCACCAATGACTTCTTCTAAGAATTCTGCCTTGGACATCATAGATTTCTTCGCCTTCGCCTCCTTCCTCCAATCTGAAGGTGCTAGTGTAATAAGGTGGCCATCCTTCTTAAAGGTGTAAGTATTTTTGAAACCATCATGTTTTGTCTTTCTATCAAACTGCCATGGCCTGCCTAATAAAATGTGACAAGCATCCATAAGAATGATATCGCACCATACTTCATCTGAATATCTTTTCCCAATTGAAAAACACACTAGGCATCTTTTGGTTACTTTCACCTCATTCCCTTTTTTAGCCAAGACAGTTTATACGGTTGTGGGTGTTCTTCTGTTTTCAGCCCCAATTTTTCTACCATAGTGGTAGAAACCACGTTTTCACAACTCCCTCCGTCTATAATCACACTGCATACTTTTCACTCTCCGAATGACTAGTGATTCTCTGGTATTAGCATAGACAATCTCCACCTCTTCAGATTCTGCTTCTTCTTGTTCATCTACATTGTCATAGATTGGTTCTTCATCAAAAATTGGAGCCTCTGCAAACGTCACAATCTATTTATTTGGACAATCTGTAGGAAAATGTCCAATTCCTTGGCACTTGAAACACCTTTTCCCTGTACTACCTCATTTGATTGACCCTTCCTTGTTGGGAATATTTTTTTGAGGCATAGAACTCCTTCCAGCAGGTGAAGTTGCTGATGAACTCACTGATTTAGCTTCGAATTCCTTTCTAGGAAATCTTGATTGAAACTTCAAATTGCCACCCTTTCTTTTACATTGTCCTTCCACCTTCAAGGAAAGTTTGCACACATCTTCATAAGACCAATACTATTGTAGGTACACAACATCAGAAATTGCATCCCGTAATCCACCTAGATATCGAGCAATCACTTGTTCATCTTCTTCGACCATGTCACAACGCATTCGAAGATGATCAAATTCGGTGGTGTACTGTTCCACCGTAAGGTCACGTTGCTTGAAATTGTGATACTCAATAAATGCCTCTTGTTTGTATTGAGCGGGCAAAAAATATTGTTGCAACAATTTTTCATCTTGTCCCATCTTTGAATCTTAGACTTTCTGTCTCTGATTCTTTGCTTCTTGACATGTTCCCACCAGATTGAGGCATGCTTCCTCAATTTGATTGCCACTAATTTCATCGTTTGCTCATCTGTGAGGTTTTTTAAAATCAAAGACCCTCTCGACGGTGTGTAACCAGTCGATGAATACATCAGGGTGAGTTGATCCCTCAAATTCTGGAATCTCGATCTTCATCCCAAAATTGGATGTGAAAGGTTGATCACCGGTTCGACCTCTCCTTGGTATTTCGCGGTTCCAAAATGGATTTTCGTCCTCCTCTTCCTCTGGAGATGACAGTTCAGATTCTTGTCTCCCTTCTGACTCGTGACACTATGCATCTGCAAGCAGTTGTTCGAGTTCTTGGGTCTGTTTGTCCTTTTCCTCAATTTCAGCATCTCTCGCATCAGTATAATAATCGTTATCGGTAGGTTGACCGCGTCCTCTTCCGCCACGACCTCTGTAACACCCCGTTACCGAACCGGTGTGTTATCATCAAATATGATATTAAGCGCAGTTACAATCACAATATTTCGTTTACAGAAAAACGAGTAAATTTATTTTTTCTTTTATTACGCGAACTTTTAAAATCATAAAAGCGTAATAAATACAACTGTGATAGTAACTGTACACATTGCGGAAACATAATACCAAGCTTAATACCACCCACCATTTATTATGCTCTCATTGTTTACTCCGCCTACAATAAGGCTTACAGGGTTCCCATAAACCCATTCAATTATATCCTTCTTTTTGACTCTCATTATTTACAATGTTATAGCTCTCTCTATTAGCTACACGTGGTTTCAAATCGCGTACAATTTGGAGCTCAGTAGCTCAAGTTATGGCAGTTTTGCCAAAACTTCACCTTTGCTAATTTCAGGGAGTGCGCTAAAGCGCCCCCAACTGCGCGCTTTAGCGCTCAGTGGCAACAAGATTGGCTCAGCACAGGACATAACGCGCTTAAGCGCTCAAACTGGGCGTTTTAGCGCCCAACGACAGGGAGATTGGTTTTTCACAGGTAGCCGCGCGCTAAAACGCTCCCACTTTGACGCTTTAACGCCCATTGGCAGGGGACTTTTCCACATCACTCGTATGCAGCGCGCTAAAGCGCCCACATCAGCGCGTTTTAGCGCCCACGGGCAGAGGGAATTTCCCTTGTTTCCCGTATGCAGCGCGCTAAAGCGCCCCAGTTGGGCGTTTTAGCGCCCTACACCAGATGCAGCAGCAGCTGCATAATTTTTTCTGCACTGTTTTTCTCAAACTCATACCAACCCGCTCACAACTCCAATTGCCCCCAATTTTTGACACGGATTAGAGGGTTACACCATCTACAATATGGCGTATGGCACGTCCCATTTGGACCACCGTGTAGGAAGATACGTCCTCCCAAAATTCGCCTAAAACATGCCAATTTCCCAGAAATCGGCCAGAGTTTCCTTTGTTTATACAAGGATTCCCCAATTGGTTAAGCCATCTAAAAACAACATTATATATGTATATATATATATATATATATATGTATATATATATCATATGGGTGGCTCACACAAGGACCAACAACGCCTTGGGGCACTTACAACCCATCACAGCTCAATTTTACATATAGTACATTTCCTAGGCTTAAATCATAAGATTCATTTTCATGCATTTGATTTCCATTCTTATAACAATTCATAACTAAGCCTAAGCCCTTGACATTATGTTTACATGATTCAAATATAACATCGGTGGCGATGGACAAGTTCCATGCTCACTCCAAATATACAATTATTCAATTATACAAAACATAGTTATACAACCGTGATTGAAAGACTTAATATGATCATGAATATACAAAACATGGCATGTTCAACATGCACCATTTCATGATATAAATACAAAGCATAAAACCCTATGCTAAGTGCATAAGTGAAATCCTCCAATGTGTCATGCTCTCCATATGCATCTCATGCTCCAATCCTCCTGGCTCAACCTAACCTGAAACGATGTCCCCCAACACGGGGTGAGATATACAAATATATCTCAGTAAACCAAGGGTACTAGAGGATCACTCCACCCCATGGCTCACTCAATGTGCAACAAACAACATAGTATGAAATGCATGGCATACAATATCACAAACAACTGGGCACAAATCCAAGAACATCCACATCAGGATTACGTTCCAAGACCCCATCGTATAACTCCCGGAATCTTCCTAGTGCCTCTCCCATGGTTGAGACGACTCCATGGCAACAACCCAACTGGAACTCCTCATGAGCCCTATCCAGTGGAAGTCCCTCGTTCGGAACGTCCTGGTACCGCTCCCAGAGTCGGCCCCACGGCAAAACCTGACTGGAGTCCCCAACGGGTATCTCCAACGGACGTCCAAACCAACAAATATCAACTGGCCAGAGATCAAACAATTCACACAAAACATGCTCCAAGCATGTCTCACAATCAAGCAATAATGCATGAACATACATAATCACACCATGTTCAAAACACAGAATCCAACCACAACCTTCCACTAGGTGTGGTGGAGCACACAAGGGATTAAACCCAAGTTCCCAGGGTTTACCTCAATTCCGAAGCCAATGCTCCCACGTAAGCTCCAAGCTCAATCTGCTTCCATAGCGTCCATGTGAGGTACCCTACATTGATCAACACAATGATCAACCAACAATCCTAACAATGCATCAATTCATACATTAGTTACACAAGCAACTAAGCCTAATGATCAATTCATCAATCCTACACCTCAAATGATCATATTATCACATTATACAACAACTAATCATAATACCTTCAAACAACTTAATTTCTCAATTCCAAGACACCACAATTTTTCTAAGTTAAAACATCATTTTCACTTAGAATTTTCATAGCATTTCTAGCTATAACAAGGCATTCTAAGGCAATTTCAGTATTGCCAATTTTCCATTTGAGCTTCCTATCGTCATGTTACTTCACAAGCATAGAATTTCATCACAAATTTCTCTAAGTTAGGAAGTCCAAAATCACTATAAATTTTATTGCACCAATCATCATTAAACCTCATTATGAGCAATAAATTTCAAAGGAGCAACATCATATAAAGCCCCTAACTGCCCAAACTCATCATACATCATCAAAATCTAAACCTGTTTTGTAATCATCACAAAACTCAAAGGAAATCAAGAATTCTTACCATCAATAGCTTCCTAACGCTCCAAGGGTTGATAATCAAGCCTTCCATCAAGCCAAAGCACCATCAATGGCCCCCCAAACTCCTCAAAACCGCCACCCCTTCACCAAGGGAGATCTCATCACACACTCACTCTCAAGACTCTCTCAAGTAGGGAAATATACTCACAATCCCAATACAAACAACTTTGATGTTGGGACATTTTTGTTTTGGTGGACCATTTGTGTGGAAAGGGCAAGAGAAATTCTTGCCCTTTGGCTCCCATGGAGGCGCGGCAAGAAGAAGAAGAAGAGAAAAAGAGGGAGAAAGAGAGAGAAAGGCCGTGGGGGAGGAGAGAAATAGGGCCACTTAAGTGGGTCCCGGTAAAGTGGGTCCCACACGCGTCATCCTATTCCCCAACGTACACAACATTTAGACATACTCTCTCAAGTAGGGAAATATACTCACAATCTCAATACAAACAACTTTGATGTTGGGACATTTTTGTTTTGGTGGACCATTTGTGTGGAAAGGGCAAGAGAAATTCTTGCCCTTTGGCTCCCACGGAGGGGCGACA
Organism: Gastrolobium bilobum; assembly: GCF_033153095.1. Lineage (NCBI taxonomy): Eukaryota > Viridiplantae > Streptophyta > Magnoliopsida > Fabales > Fabaceae > Gastrolobium > Gastrolobium bilobum. The sequence goes on from NW_026896603.1 coordinate 19,999, forward strand.
AGAAGAAGAAGAAGAAGAAAAAGAAAAAGAGGGAGAAAGAGAGAGAAAGGCCGTGGGGGAGGAGAGAAATAGGGCCACTTAAGTGGGTCCCAGTAAAGTGGGTCCCACACGCGTCTAACCTCCAACCAAACATCAATTTCAACTACCATTCCTCAATCTACGTATTTTTCTGACTCAAGTCATATTTTTATTTCCTAACAACCTTGATAAAGCTTCACGCTTAACGGTACACTCATACCGTAGCATTTCATCACCGGGAAAATCACTATTCATCAATTTTTCCAAACTTGCCTATTCACTAAATTTTTCGTCCTGAGTCCATTTCCGGCATTATTTTTCTCATTTGAGGCCTTCTACTCAATTTCTCATTCCTCGGGTACAGGTTTGGTAAAATTACCGTTTTGCCCTTTTTGGCCATTTTGACCCTAATTCATGGATTTTCACTAATCCTACCCTTTTAACCCACATCATCACACAATTTACACATTTAGAAATGTGAGTTGTTATAACCTCTTCATCCACGACCACGACCTCCGCGATTTTCCTGCTCAGCCATCTTTAAGGCAACCTGAGCTTTGATACCAAATGATGCAGAATTATAGGGAAAGTAGACTTTCAGGTAAGTGCAGAAGTTTTCTGCTATATTATTATTCTTCAACAATCAAAAGTCCTCCTTTCACATCCTTCTACAAGCCTTTTTAATTAGTCAATACAGAAAGTAAACAACAATAAAGGACTATCAATGGTCTTAAAACTGACACAAAACAGAAATAAAACTGATTCAAAACAGAAATAATCATAAACCAAACATAAAGTCATGCAAACTGAAACGTCTGCAATTATTAAAATTCATAAAAGGCCTTAAAACCCCTCTAAATGACAACTATGATGACTTATGGTGACTCAAGTGCATCAGAATTGTTATGTTACATGATGTAAGATAACAATTCCTACTCTCACAATGGAAAGGAAAGAGAAGAGTGGAGAGAGAAAAGTTAAGGGATGAGGCCCACATTCTATTGTTGGAGTAGAAATATTTTGTTACATCGTGTAACATAACAATCTATTTACCCTAAATTTATATGTGTATTGTATAGCATAACAAACAAATAAATCCTTTTTTTTTTTGAGCTTTTGCTTCAAGAAGAGGAAAGTAATAGCGTCAACCCTCTCTACATCTTTTGATTTTTATATCGAGCAACAAACACCATGGCCGCTGTCAAATATTCTTCAAAGATATTCAACGTAAAGAGAGCTTCGCCCAGCTGCTACACCGGACATTTTTCTTCCTTGAATGCCAGAAACTTGTGACTAGGGGGTGTATTAGATTAAGATTTTAAAAGGGAACATCCTATCACACAATTTTTTATTTTATTTTATTTTTTTAATGTATGACCCATTTAGTTGTGAATTGCCTCTCCAGTTTTGAAAAAAATTGGTTGAGTCAAATTGGTTTTCATTGAATCCGATACATGACCGGTCTATTGCTGGGCTCAAATCGGTTAGATCACTAGGGTTCCAAATTAATCCAGCTAGTTCGAGCCGGTTTTTATAACATTACTGTAATCTATGGAATTATGTTATCATTACTTAAAGCCGCCTTTTTGAGATTTAGTATATGAGAAATGTCGAACAAAATTCTATACGTATCCACTTTCAGTTGAGTCTTAAGCTACCAGAGGTATTTCATTTGTGTTGATAAATAAGATGATACTGATAATTTGTTAGTATACCAAAGCACAATGGTTTCACAAATCCAATTATTCCTTCATGGTATTGTAATTTGTTTAACTTGACCACATGAATTTTCGTGCATTGAAGGTAGAATCCAAATTATTGTAGTAGGTGATGCAATTTTAGCGATTAAGCATGCAAGAGTGAGTAGACTGTTGATTGAATGTTGCAAAATTTGTTTGATTATTGTGGAACTCCACCACTCTGCTTACACTAATTACTCCTCTTAATAAAAAGTTCTCAAATTCAAATAAATAGCATTATATTGGAAGTCTACCACTACACTTACATATTACTGAAAAAGGATGAAAAACATGAGAAAAGGAAACAAAATGGTAGGTATAATAGATAGACAATCCCCAAGAAAGGTTCAAATCAAAGCGAACCTCACAACACTGCCTCAAAGCTATGTTTGTATAATGCTGGATTCTACTTTCTTCCCTCTACCGAACCATGTTTGGCTTGTCACAAAATGCTTCATTCTACTTTCTAGTGGTAGTCTTCCTTGGAAACCCAGTTATTCAATCACTATAATTATCAACAACATCCAATTTACACTCCCATTTTGAATTCTTAAGAAGGGGAACATCATCATATGGCCTATAATTCCTCTCTCCAAAAGTATATCCTTCTCCACATCGGTTCAATAAGTGCACCACCTCCTTCATGGAAGGCCTACCAGCAGGAAGTGTTGCAGTACACATGATCCCAAGTTTGAAAACACTGCACATTTCATCCAAGTAACTTGGTTCCATGACATCATTGTCTAGTAGCTCTTCTATATTGCTTCCTTCATGAATGTGGCGCCACGCCCACTCTGCAAGAGATGAATGCTCATCACCATAATTAGCTTCTTTACCAGTTGTCAGTTCCAATAGGATAACTCCAAAGCTGAAGACATCAATCTTTTCACTGACTCTAGTTGTTTGAACATATTCTGCAATTCAAGCATGAAAAAACACATTGGAATGGAACTTATGCCAATGGAAAAAAGAATTTAACTAAGGAATGTATTTGTTAGTATTAAGAACCAATTCAACCCAAAACCTTAAGGTATTAGGTGATGGTCTTTTTAATACTTTATATTATTCTCTAACACACCTCCTCACGCAACGTGGATATGGCACAAGCCCATTTTTTTGGTCTACCTTGTGCTTTTCTTAATTCCACCTGAAAGTGGGGGGCGGTAAGAATCGAACTTGTGACCTCATGGTCCCTGAAGCTCTGATACCATGTTAATAACCAATTCAACCCAAAACCTTAAGATATTAAGTGATGGTCTTTTTAATACTTTATATTATTCTCTAATAGTTAGTAAGAAGAAAACAAAAGGATTGAAATGTCATTCACCTGGAGCCATATAGCCAAATGAGCCAATCACAGATGACATGGTGTTAAATTGTCCTGGCTTCATTAACATCCTAGCCAGACCAAAATCAGCAACTTTTGCATTGAATTGAGAATCCAAGAGAATGTTGCTTGTTTTCACATCTCTATGAACAATAGGTGGTGAACAGTCATGGTGCATGTAGCACAAACCATGGGCAACCCCAGTGGCTATTTGCAATCTCTTTGGCCAATCAAGGACAAAATGATGGACTGAACCTGATGACTTACTCTTCTTGTGCAGCCACCTATCAAGGCTATGGTTTTCCATATACTCATACACAAGGAGCATTGTATCCTCATTGAAGATACTGCACAACAACTTCACAATGTTGTTATGACGAATATTGCTCAATATTTTAACTTCTGCACGAAATGAGCTCTCAAGCTTTTGGTTCAACTTTCTGTTATTAAAGATCTTTTTCACAGCTACATAGCCGAAATCAGCAACTGGGACACGGAATACTGTACCAAATCCACCACTTCCTATAATATTATGATCTGTCATTGATGACACTATGTTGGATACTCTAAAACTCAGCCTTTGAAAGGAAATGAGCTTCCATGAGTAACCCAATCCTTGTTTTCTTTTTCTGTAAAGTTTCATAATCAAGAATGATGTCAACAAAGTGAGTAAGAAGGCTAGTACCACCAGGCTTATAATCAAAGCAAGAGACCAATGTAAGCCTTTGGTTGGCTTTTGAGGGCTAGAATTGCACAAGGTAAGGTTCACTGCTCGGGTATCAGCACAGAGGCCAGAATTGTTCAAAAAGCTGCTAGAATACTCAGAATTTTCAAATTCACTTGGTATCCTCCCTGTCAAATGATTGGAGGATAGATTGAGATTTGTGAGTCTGGGAAGCACAGAAGGAACTTTGCCAGATAATTGATTTTCTGACAAATCAAGCTGAAGAAGGCCAGGTAACCTACCAATTGCATCTGGGATTTGTCCAGAGATTTGGTTTTGGCTCAAATTTAGATTTATTAGGGACTTCCATGATATTATAACTGATGGAAGTGGCCCACTCAGTTGGTTCTGATCAAGCAACAGAGTTATTAACTTGGGAAGAGCTGTTAGCTCTTGTGGAATACTTCCATTAAAGTGGTTCTTACTGGCATTAAACACTACCACATTAGTCCATGAAGATACTCCAGCTGGAATTCTACCATAAAACTGATTGTAACTTATCTCAAAGCGTGTAATGCTTGAAGACAATCTTTCAGGAAGCTCACCAGTGAACTTATTCTGGCTTACCATGAAATTTACCAAATTGGAAGTCCAAAGTCCACTGGGAATGTTACCAGAAAACTCGTTACTGTTAATTTTCAGATCAAGCAGGCTACTGCAATTTCCAAGTGATTCTGGCAACTCACCACTCAGATTATTTTCATAAACAGTTAAATTAAGTAACTCACCATGATAGCATAAATTCTCAGGTAGCCTTCCATTAAAACTATTATATGCAATCAGAAAGGTTTGAAGCTTTGAGTAGCGGCCAAGTTTAGGAGGAAGAGTACCTGATAAGTTGTTCAAAAAGACACGAAAATCTACCAGAGATGGTAAAAGGCCTATGCTTTCTGGTATCTCCCCTGACAAGTTATTCATAGACAAACTCAACCATGTTAACTTTTGGAGCTTCCCAAAATCATCTGGTATTTTCCCTGTAAGATGATTTTCTGCAAGATCAAGGGCTGTCAAATTCAATGCTTCAACCACACCAGGTATCTCTCCACAAAGGTTGTTTCTGAAAAGATACACTATGCTCAGATTCTTCATCATGAACAAACCAGCAGGAATTTTTCCAGTTAAACCGTTTTGTGATATATCCAATTTCTCCAAAGCCACCATTTGTCCAATTGATTCAGGGATTTCCCCAACCAAGTTGCAGTCATACATATAAAACACCTTCAACTTGTTCAACATGGTCCAGTTAGTAGGCAACCTCAAAGGAAGGAACATCATGTTAGAGGACAAATCCAAGGTTTCAAGGTTGGACAAGTTGGCAATCTCAGCAGGGAAAGTACCATTAAATAGACAATATTGAAGTCTAAGTACTCTCAATTCCTTTAACCTTGCAATACTAGCAGGAATGTCACCACTGAAGTTTGTGGAGCCAAGGTTAAGATACTTCAAGTTAACCAAGTTGTCAATATCATCAGGAAAGTTACCAACAAAGTTGTTCAGAGACAGGTCAAGGTACTCAAGCTTGGAACACTTATAGAGATAAGTTGGGAACTCCCCAGGGATGAAGTTGGTGTTGAAATCAACATGTGTGAGATTTTTAAGGTCACATATGAAAGGTGGTAATGTTTGAGTGATGTTGTTGTTGACCAGAGCTAGTCCAGTGACTGAGCCACTGGTGCAGTTGATCTCTGGCCAATAGCAGTGAGAGGTGTTTGATGGGTTCCAGTGATTGAGAAATGGGGGGTTTTTAAGGTGTTGCTTTATTTTGAGTAGGACTTCATGTTCTTTATCATGAAGTTGAGACTGAGAGTCTACATGGCTCAGGATAAGGAAGATTGTCACAAAAGAGTAAATTGGTAGTTTAACACTGGAAGTGGCTAAGATTATCATGTGGGTGTTTTGAGTTTTTCTGGGTTTAGTTTGTGTGTTGAAAAAAAAAATTGATTTGCAAAGGAGGAACAAGAAGACTTGTAGTCTGCAATTGACAATTCTTTACTTGATTCCCGATATATATATATATTATATATGTGTGTGTGTGGATATGGATGCTCGTGGAAAATAACTGTATTGCATAGTGAGAAGATTTGCATTGACTAAACTTGTATACATAAATTAATAGTTATATGCAAGCTGACGAAACAAAATTAAAATTAAAAATTAAAATTAATTGGCTTTGACAAATTAAATTATTTTTAATGTTATGACATAATAAAACTTTATGATTTATTTTTATTTTAAAATCTTATTGTTAAATTTTAACTCAATTTTTATTATGAAATTTATATTTCTTCTGCCGCTTGATGTTCAACAATTAATTATTTATCATAGATATGGGTAACAACATTAAATATGGAGAATCATAACTATATTAAATATAAAAAATCATAATTATATACCTATTATTATTAGACGTTAAGTGATTGAAAAAATGATTTTATCTTTAATTGTATAATTATTCATGCACTTTTGTTAATTATTTTTTTACTTATTCTGAACCCAATCCATTGGTCCCAACCTCTACTAATAACAGCCTAAGAAAGATAAAGTAAAAAACCCAAATATTATAAGATAAATCTATCACCTTATCCCTGAGAGTTGAACTCTAATTTAGATTCTTACAGCTACATGTAACTTAAATTTATAAATAACTAGTGTATTACTCGTGCGTTGCACAGAGAGAAAAAATCGATTTGTTTGTCTCGTAAAAATTATGCAACACAAAAAAGTATATTGTTGCATTTTACCTTGCCATATGGTCATTCAAAAATTACAAAGTTTGACTCAACTTCTTTCAGTATTTTTCAGAGATGAACTTTCATTTAGAACAATCAAATTTACAAAATAATAATACATAAATATATTTTTGCAAAGATTTGTGTCGTTATTATTTGTAATTTTTCAAATTTGTATTTACAAAAATTAAAATCAGAATTAGGAATTTAATTATAAAAAAATGTTGGCAGGCCGGTCCTTCGGACCGAGTCCAGTTTGCAACCTCTAATTGTCAGTATTATATACCGACATGTAATAAGTTTTTATATTTATCCACATAAATTTTTTTTTATTGTTGCATATAAGTTTTTATATTTTATCTCAGAGATGAATATTCATTTATTACAATCAGATTTCTAAAATAATAATAAATAATTATTTTTTTGCAAGGATTTGTGTCCTTAGTATTTTGAATTTTACAAATTTGTATTTACAAAAATTGAAATGAGATTTAGGAATTTAATTATAAAAGAAGAAGTATATGAAATTTTAATTTAATTATAAAAATAAATTGGTGGGTTGGCCCTCCGGGCCAAACCTAGTTTGCCACCTCTAACTACTAGCATGTAATATGTTTTTATATTTATCTACACAAAAATGTTCTTATAGTTGCATTTAGGTTTTTATATTTTATCTCAGAGGTATGGACTTTCATTTATTACAACTGATTTACCAAATAATAATAAATAATTATTTTGTGCAACGATTTGTGTCGATAGCATTTGAAATTTTATAAATTTATATTTACAAAAATTAAAATCAGATTTAGGAATCTATTATTCTAAAGAAATTCCATTCTTTGGCAAGTTTGCTGACATGTCGCTTTCTCCTTCACTTTCAGTTTTGTGTTCACACTACAAAATTTTAAAAACCTTTCTTTCTTTTGGAAATCAGTGAATAAAATAATTATAAAACAAAATCAATTTTTCAAGAGCAAATCGATGTACAAGATTTCTTAATTTAAATCAATGGTCAAGATTTGTTATAAATGTTGGTGACAGACAGCTCATTTAATGTACCTCTTCTTTCTACAAATTATTATTAATATCTCACTGCTTTCTGAATTTTCAAATTTGAATTTGAATTTTAACTTAAAATTTTAAATTTGATTTTTGAATTCTGAATGGTGACAGGCAACTCATTTAATGTTGAGCTACATTTTGCATTGATTTTGTTAAAGAATTTAAAAAATACATCTACTTTGTATTCTATACCAACGCTTGGGGACGATATTGTTCCTTCTCTTTATTTTTTCTTTTTTTGCTGCTGCCAAATATCTGCTGTTTGCTCATTGCTTCCTCAACGAAATCGCTTCTTGCTTCTCTCTCTTCGTCTTACAAAAAATATGTTTTCAAAATATGATTTTCTGAAGGATGTCAATCCTGCCATGGAGGACTGGAGGACTAAGGTGAAGGTGGTTCGGGCTTGGAAAGTTCCTAACTTTCAACGTAAAGATTTTGACGACAATGTTGAAAATGGTTTTATTGGATGAACAAGTTGTTGTCTGCGTTTTTTAAATCTTCCATCTTTGTTCTGATAATTTTAATTAACGTTATTGATGTGAGTTGGCTGCATTCTTTTGTAGGGTGGTAGGTCCCACGCGACTGTCAAAGGTTCCTTGCAGGTGCGGAAGAAAATCCACGAAGGAGAGTGCTATTTTATAAAAAAATTTGGAGTTGGATTCAATAACGATGTGTTCAGGCCAACAAGCATCAGTATCGTTTGTCTTTCAACTTGAGGACTGATGTGTTCAAATATTTCTGCGCGTGAATTTGATTTTGTTGATTATGACATCATTGAGAAAGAAACATCTGACTCTCCTTATTTAGTGGGTAATATATTTTTCCTTACTGTTGTCCATTTTTTAATTATTGTATTTTTTTTACGAACTCTTTGCGGCCCTCTTTTTTTTGTAGATGTTATTGGTTTAATCTCAGAAATTGGGGAATGATAAGTGTCAAAAACACTATGTTTTTAATGTGAAAAATAGTTCAAATAATAATTAATATGATTAAAAATATGGTGTTAATTAATAAAATCTGAAAGAATATGAAAATGCCAACAAAGGGATAAGATTCTAATTTTTATTGTTGTTTCAGGTTGTTTCATACGAGAAGAACAAACTAGTACTAACCTGATCGAGGAAACAGTTGGCATTCGAGGAGTATCAAGAAAATCCAGAATTAAATAAATATATATAAAATTTATTAATGCTCGCCTTCCAGCTCTCTTTAGCGAGCACAATTTCGAGCAGCTCACCATCCAGCTCGCCTCAGCGAGCACAATTTCGAGCAGCTCACCCTCCAGCTCGCCTCAGCGAGCATAATTTCGAGCAGCTCGCCCTTCAACTAGCAGCAGCGAGCATGATTGCGAGCAGCCCAAAAATAAAAAGCCCAGTTTTCAGCCTACAAATACAATGCAACGAAGCCTTCAGAAATAGATTCGGAAGAAAAAGAAAGGCTAACGCGGAGACGAACTCAGAGCAAGAAGGCATAGGCAGAGGAGAAACTCTGGAGCAGGATTCCAGAGGAAGAGAAGGAGATCAAAAGCTTCACCATTGATCGTCTTTAATCCAAGTTTTATCATGAACTCTGTTTATTTTTCATTATTTAATAATTCTGAATTTATGGACATGTTAGGCTAGTTTATTTATGTAGTTAGGATTATCGATCTGATGTGAATCCTATTTGTGGTTTGATTTAGTTTCCTTAATAAATTATTTCAGTATTTGTGTTTTACCTTGCATGAATTTTTATATCCTTGTATGAACTGATCACTCCTATAGGGATTTGAGGGTTAGAACTCGCAATAGACATATTGGGATTTTAGTCTTGACAGGGGTAAAATATCAATTCTTGTATGACCTAGACATAGGCTTGCTTGGGCTTTTTGACCCTTTTGCCCCTCATTAATTAATTAATAACCAATTTGCCCCTGATCAAGAACTATCCACCAACCTGCCCCCTTTTAGTCGACTACCTTGCTGTTTTAGTCGAGCAAATGGTCAATCTTCAGAAAGTGGACTTCCGCAAATTTAGTCGACTAAAAAATCATCTTAATCGACTACATTTTTGGGATATTTAGTCGACTAAGTATCGATATTTAGTCGACTAAATATCGACGGATTTGTTTTTTAAAAACCCCCCATTCGGCAGAGGGGGAGTAGGATGACCTAATCGACTAAGGAGGCAGCCCAAACCCCAAATCCGCAGGAGCAGCTGAAGAACGCCCCAAACCCTTCCTTTAGGCGTGTGGATTGCCCCCAAATTTGGTCCAAATCGTGAAATCTGAAGGATAGGTAAGGTTTCTTAACTTGCATTGTGTTTTAGGTTTAGGAATTTTTTGTATTTGTTTGTTGTCCGAATTTGTGAACTCTAATCAAAGCGTTTGTTGTAGGTTTTGTAACCCTAATCTACTAAGGTTTATTTTTTTGCATTGTGTGAATTTTTTTGTTTGAAAAGTTTGTATGGGGCAAAAGTTTGCTTTTGGTTTACAGCGCTTATGTTGCAAGTTTTCATTACCATCATGACATGTTTCATATAGTTAAATGCTGACATGTTTCATTGTAGGTACCGTAAACAAATGACGAGCCGCAGAAGACCAAGCGATGAGGGCAATGAGTCACTTGAGAGACGCACCAAGCATAGGCAAGAGCGGCCTTCTTCGTCAAGGCGACAAGACGAAGAGCCTGATACTGTTGACCTCCCGTATGGGTATCTGTTTGAGGACGACCCTGCCGTCCACGCTTCATTCGTACGTGACCATTTGAACCGGCCGTTATGTGCTCCAAAATCTTTGGATACAACCTTTTTTGATAAGGAGGGATTTGAAATTGTGGGGGTGTTGGAGGCGGCACATCTGAGGGTGTTGGCCGAGACCCTATGTCCGTATTCAGAGCTTATGGTGCGGGCCTTCTACCATAACCTCAGCTACGTACAGGGCGAGCTGAGGTCGAGGGTCTGTGGAATAGAGATCATCATGACGGCACCTGCATGGTTGGAGATACTCGGCTATGATTTTGACTCTTCTCAGACTGTGGTGTATGACGCTGATAGTGGTGTAGTACTTCCAGGATATGTACGAGAGGATGCCGTGCAGGAGCAGAGAAGAGTCCGTGGGGAACACTTGCACTATACGGTGGGGTTGCTTTCTGTGGAGTCCCGTATACTACACTATGTCCTCACCCACGTTCTGTTTCCGCGATCTTTTAATCATTCCAGGGTGTTGGAACATGACATTCCCATTATGTGGGCTATCCGACATGCCCAGATGGTGAACTGGAGGCACTATATCTGTTGGTTTATGTTTAAGGCCAAACATAAGGGTCATCTTCCATACGCCTGTCTGGTACAGAGGATATTGGTTCACTTTGGTGTTCCCATGGAGACTGAGCTGTTGAAGAAGACCACGGGCTATAATTGCAAGTTCGGAAAGCGTCTATTGGAGCAGTGCAAGATTACTAAGAACACGAGATCGGGTGTGTGGGAGTTTAGTGGTATGCCCCAGGTTGAGGTTCCTTATGTTGCCCCAGATGACCATATTGTTGAGCCAGATGTGGAGGAGGAGGAGGAGGAGGAGGAGGAGGAGGATGTGGCTGAGGTTGAGGAGATAGCTGAACCTGAAGGTGGATTTTCACTGCGTGATGTCATGAAGGGCATAAATGCAATGACAAAGAAGATAGGAAAGATGGCGCTGGCACATAAAAAATGGAGAAAGAAAGGGAATGAAAGGTTTAGACACATACAGGGAAGGTTTAAGGGTGTGGAAGACAGGCTTGCTCGTCTGGAGCTTGCAAGAGGTGGTCAGGTAGCTGAGGCAGCAAGGGATGGGGGTCATGTGTCAGATGAGGACGACTCGGAGACGGACACAGACGGGGATGACGACTAGATTTAGGGTGTACATCATGTTATTGTGTTTTGTTCATGTATTTCCTTTAAGTCGTTGATGTAATGTAACTTTTTTTAATGAATGCAGAATTGTTATGTTTTTTGGATCTATGTTATGTTGTGTAATGAATTTAATTCCATTTCAATATTGTATAACTTATGAATGGAACCTTTTTAGCAATTTGATCATCACGGCACAAAACAATATTGAACAGGTCACATTCGTCCATAACACATCACAGCAAATCAGTACATGTGTTCAAAAAGGCTACATCTTGTATTGTTAACCGTAAACAAACGTTATGACAACATACGACTTGGTTTTAGGAATTTAATGTCCACATGGGTTTTTTGACTCGGAAATTATGCTCCCTAAGTCACACTCCCTTAGTGGATCAGTGTAGAGTGGAAACCTAGGGCAAAAAACATGTGTAATTCGGATTTGGGGTCCTAAACCAACAATTTAGTCGATTAACCTGTACTGGTTTAGTCGATTAGTCAACTAAATTGTTGGTTTAGGACCCCAAATCCGAATTACACATGTTTTTTGCCCTAGGTTTCCACTCTACACTGATCCACTAAGGGAGTGTGACTTAGGGAGCATAATTTCCGAGTCAAAAAACTAAGATGAGTCAAATACAAATATCATGACATCAAATACAAACATAGCACCGTCATTACATTCAAATACAAACATCATGACATCAAATACAAACATAGCACCGTCATTACATTCAAATACAAACATCATGAGATCAAATACAAACATAGCACCGTCATTACATTCAAATACAAACATCATGACATCAAATACAAGCATATAAAACCATAAATGCCTATAATGTTAAACCATCAAAACATTAAGCCCTTCCCCTGCTTCCTCCGCAATTCATCTTGTATTGGGAATCCTCATAGGACATGTACGTTTGTTGTGACCAATTTGCTTACACATGCTACATCTACTCTGACTGCTTGTCGGTTGAGACTCAACCCAATCCATCTCATTCTGTATCCTTGACGATTTGGGTCTTCCTTGTGCACGTACCAAAGATGCATTTGGGATAATGGTTGGGCCATCAATTTGTGGAATCAACAACTCATTGCCCATTGGATACCAATGAGCAGCATATACCTTATCAATTTGTGCAATTGAGAACACAGGATCAACATAATCATAGTGGTTCAACTTTTCTACCTTGCACACCGATAAGACATGACTGCAAGGGAATCTTCTAGATGTGAACCGTCCACATTGACATTTGCGATTGAGCAAGTCCACCATCATTATGTCACCTGCATCATGAGTTGATTGATTGTAGGCATCCTCAACTTCAAATAGCTGCAGGTCCCTATCAAAAACCCGCACACGGAGGCTCACTGTTAATTGATCATTTTTTTGGATGATATCCTCAACTTTTTTTGCAATTCTCCAACCCTTTGCCTTTGCCTTTTGGATCTTTTCACGTCTCTTGACGAAATACTCAACAAGTCTACTTTGAGTCATCTTCACCAATGCTGTTATAGGCAAATTACGTGCACCCCTCAGGACCTTATTCACACACTCAGATAAGTTAGTCGTCATGTGACCAAACCTCGTCGTAAGACCTGTGGGAATCTAATCTATCCATGAAGCTACTTGCACCCGGATATCAAAATGAATGAATTATATACAAAATGATGCGTTAGATACAAAAGGATGAATTATATACAATTTGTACATAAAGAAGATTGTACCTAGCTTCATCAGGGTTTTCTTTAATTCCACATCTCTGAACTTAGTGTTAAAGTTGCTTCCGATGTGGCGTAGACAAAACACATGATACGCAAATGGTGGCTGCCAACCGGCATGATCTCTTACAGCCTTGATGATGCTGGGATGACGATCGGATATTAGACAAATGCCATGCTTATGCGTGACGTGAAAACGCATGAGGCTAAGAAACCACGACCAATCATCCAATCTCTCACCAGGAGGAACAATAGCAAATGCAATAGGGAGAATGTAACCATCTCCATCTTGTGAAGTTGCAATCAAAAGAGTTCCTTTGTATTTACCGTACAAATGCGTGCCATCAATTTGGATTATGGGTTTACAATATTTGAAGGCCTCAATGCACTGGTGAAAGGTCCAAAATACTCGGTGAAAGACAGCCTTATCCGTATACACTCGACGTTCATCAACACATTGGTCTGTATCAATCTTGAACACAGAACCCACATTAACCTGCGTCATGTATGTCAGCCAACCAGGCAAGAATGCATACGATTTATCCCAGTCGCCAAATAACTTGACAATGGCTTTCATTTTAGCCTTCCAAGCTTTCCTGTAAGATATGTTGTATCCATACAAACGTTGTACCCTCTCTTGAATAAGAACTGGCTTCAATGATGGATCTTCTTTTAACATACCTATATAAAAAAAAACACCGGCCAACAGTCAGAATACAAACTGATTAACGTTAACATACCTTAGGAAGTTAGATATATCGAATAATACATACTGATAATGGTTGCACATATCACATCAGAATCCAACTGTCTATGATCCCGGGTAAGACCTTGGTTTAGGCAGGTGTGTTCTTTAACCCATTTACTAACCACCCAAGTATTTCCATTCTTCGGCAACAATGCCCTCACATACCAGGGACATCCATCATTATGGTGTCGACACTTCATCACAAATCTATGGTCATCACTTTTTGCCACAACGGCAGTACGGTGAGCCTTCATACAATATAATTTGACTGCATGTTGCATTTCAGATTTGCTACGAAACTCCTGATACAAATATAAAGGATCCCCTAATTGCCAGCCACCGTGATCATCATCGTCACCATACAATATCTCCGTCTCATCATTAGGTTGGGCCCAATTAATGAAGGTATAATGTGAGCTTTCATTCCAAAATGGCTCGACCTCAGAACCTACGGATGCATTATAATGCCACCGTCAATACCATTCATAACAAAAAAAATAATTGCTAAATTAAATCTTTAAAAAACAAATCTTACCACTGCTAACAGGGTCAACACGAAGTGGTCTCGTAACCTGCGAACCCGGGGATGGTGAGCTTGTGTCAGCGTCGAAATCACCCTCTACGTCAGTATCTGACGTGTCACCTAGTGGAATAACACTCTCAGGTTCACCGTCCTCATCGCTGTCCATATCGGCATCCTGTTCATCCTCATCTATTTCCCGCAGTGTTATCTGACTTATGACATGTGCAGGTGCAGATAAATCGACTACTCTTTCTTCATGACCAAAATACGGTTCACTTCTTGTATGCATGGGTGCAGATGAAGATTGACCACAATCTAATTCAACATATATCTCAATAAAATTTTGAAATTTTCGGTCAACAATTGCATCTATGACACATTCGACATCTTCATCATCACATATATCGTTACCAATGTAGTAAATATCATCCTTACCAACTGTTGTCTCTACCCTGGCAATCATCCGTTGAACGCATTGGCTGCCTTGCAAACCCAATTTTTGCTGAATTCTCTCCTTTAACTCATTGTATGTAGTGCCCCGTTTGATTTTCAACATTTTCGTTTTTCCTTCAAATTGAACACCATTGGGGCCTTTATAATGCTTTCCATGATAGTAGATCATTGTCACATACATGTTTGGACTTGTGCTCATCTTCCTCACGAAATTGGGACTTGGGTTCTGAAATTGGGGGTTTGGGTTCGGATTTTGGGGTTTGGAATTGGGCAATGACAATGATTTCACAATATTAGGTCTGTAGAGATGGTGGGATGAAATACAATCGGATTGAGAGGATTACACATGAACAAAGGGAGCTATTTAGGTTTACACAACAACAACAATCGAAATGAGACCGAAAACATGGAAAATATAGGGTTTCAGTCGACATTTAGTCGACTAAATATCGATACTTAGTCGACTAAATATCCCAAAAATGTAGTCGATTAAGATGGTTTTTTAGTCGACTAAATTTGCGGTAGTCCACTTTCTGAAGATTGACCATTTGCTCGACTAAAACAGCAAGGTAGTCGACTAAAAGGGGGCAGGTTGGTGGATAGTTCTTGATCAGGGGCAAATTGGTTATTAATTAATTAATGAGGGGCAAAAGGGTCAAAAAACCTTGTTTCTAATGTTTATTCATAAATGAAACTGTTTTTAAGGATCTTTAATGAAGAAAATTTTAAACTAAAAAGGGTGCTCGATTTATCGAACGAATCTTAGTACAACGGGAGTAGATACATTTTTATCAAAAAAAGAAAAAAATAAGAATATAAAAAAAACAATAAAAATAAAGATAACGGAAATGTGAAGTTTTTTTATATTTAATAAAAAAATATATATTAAGTGATCGATACATTCATAATACTAAAAATATTTTCCGTACTATCCGTCAAAAATATTATTTTAATTCTTCATGCCCGATCCTATGATCCCAAATAAAAGTAAGAATACGTTTCACCTCGTGAATGAAACTTAGTCTCAGGCTGCATCAAAGAGTGAATCTGAACAAATCATAATAACTTAGTCTAAGTGAATTCTTATTACCGTATTAATATGTGATCTTTATTTATCCCTTTATATATTAAATTGTAATTTATTTCATTAAAAGATTATTAAATTTTTAATTAAATTTTTAAAAACATATACATATTATTATCATTTTTTTTAATTAATTATGCATTTTTTTATAATCTAAATTTTTTATTTTTTATGTTATAATTTTTTAAATTTTACTTGATTAATTATGTGTATCTATTTATATATTTGTCTCTTTTAATATATATTTTTATTTTATCTTAATTTAATATTATACGTGTAATATACAGGATACTTGCTAATAAAGTAGTGTACGTACGTCTAATTTGAAATTATTTTAAAATAAAGTTATATTTTATATTAATTACTTTTAGATTTTTCCTATTTTATATATTATAACATGAGTTTTATTTTTCTTATGTCACATAAGATAAATCTTCTCTCTTACTCTCACAACAAATGATGGGACTCGCTTTATTTTTTAAAAAAAAAAAAAAAAAAATAGAACACAAAATTCGAAGTGAGAGTAAGAGATAAAATTTCTCTTATGTGACATAAGAGAAATAAAAACCTCATAACATAATGGTTTCGCCTTCACAACTCAATATATATGGCCGACTTACAAAGGCTCATTAAAAAGTCACATCTCTATCTTCCCATAATGAGCACATGCATCTCTCACTCCCTACATAACTCACCACATACACATAGTGGTACATGTCCCGCTCACAACACGAGCAAGTAATGGACAAAGCGATTAGGTTCTTTATATCAAATCATCACGAGCAAATATTATTCTCATCTATATATTCTCCTCTTCACCACCTGAAGGCATCTTGCATTCATTACTATGATGAGCTTTGTTGAATTTTAGAATTATTGTACCCTTATCTATTCCCCCTCTCTTGGTCATACATGAGATAACATCAATGATGACCCTTTTAGAGTTTTTATCCATATCAATACCTTCTTAATCACTTACATAAGAAACTACAATCACTAGGTTGATCCCTCGTACCTTTCAATTCATAGATGTAGATCTTAAACTTATGAATCGAGATACTCTCGAAACTCAGAGAAAAAAAGAAGTGAGTTAGACAATAATAGAAGAAACTTGAACAAAAAGAAACAAAGTGACAAACCTAACTCTAACTTCACAAGAACTCACATAATATTTTAGTCTAAATTTGTTTAAAAACAAAATACCAAAACTGTTGGTCATATTAGTCAACATGGTTGTTTAAATTATAAAAATAACGAAATTAAGTGTGTATAGTCTTGTTCACACAGGACGTGAGTAAAAACCGTAATATAATTTGGTTGACACACATTAGTTTATACTAACGTTATGCTTTCATTAAACTCGTGTAGCTTAATTTAACATAAATTCATAACTAACACGAAATGAATCCCAATATGGACTTCCTCAACCTTACAATTAAACAAAATATTAATTGCACCAATAAAGAAATGCAAGAGGTTCCAAAAGGGAAATTGACTGAGATATCTATTAGAGAATAATATAAAAGCATTAAAAACAGTCATCATCCAATAACTCAAAATTTTGGATTGAAGTGATTCTTTATCAATATCAAATATAAAAACTCAATTTCAAGCACGGAACTCTCAAAAGAATCAAGATGTTTGTTTGAGTAACAAATAATTAAGATGACAAAATGTGTAAAACTTTGGGAGAAAAACAAACAAGAAAGCCACTACAACATGTACGAGATCTTAAAAGTTTCATATTTGAAAATGTGAATTCTCAAGGCCTGAATGATGCTCTCGTGAAAAATTACATATTAAGAAGCAAATGCCAACCAAAGTGACATAGGTAATTCAACTTTGTGTAATTTGGAAGCAACTAACAATTATTGCTATTAGAGCCATTAATGTTACGACAAAACACTCGAGTGCAATCATCAAACAGACAAGAAGAGATGCAACCAACGTCTGTATCTATGAGATAAGATGGACATTTTAGTGGTTGAGGACTTGTTATCAACTATTCGCCAACCTCATATCTAGTAGCTTCCATAATTCACTGTTTTACACCCCCAGTCAACGGAAATTTCTAAAATACTCCGGTCACATCCATTTTTTCATATATTCCTCCGATAAAAATTTAACAGCAATGCTAATACAGTAATATATGTAAGAAAAAAAAATATTGTTTAAACACGTGTTTAATTTTGAATAATAATCCATACGACTGTGCTATTGAAAATGAGCCTTGCTGTTATACAAAAAGAAAAAAAAAAAATGAGCCTTGCTTTTGCCTCTACATAAATCCACTTCACTCCAAAATGTGCGCAGAAAGGATAAGAAAGATTATTCTCATCTTACATGAAATTTTTTTTTTCTACATATTTTTTGATAATTATGTCATATTTTTTTTTATTTTTTTTTTTTGATGATGAAGCCCACAAATAACTTATTTTCTTTAACATGATATTAATAAAACCCAAAAAGAATACTTTAACTAGGAAAATAGAAAAAGTGTAATGGAACTATATACATTAAAAAAATAAATGTCTCAAACAAAAAACGTGGGCATAATTGGTTGGATATTTCCTGTTATTAGAGGGTAACATGAAGGGCAATATAGTCATAAAGAGGACTATATATATATCTAGTTATTTCGATTGCCTAGATAATTTACTTATAATAAGCACAGTTCACAAGGTTTCTGCAGATTTTCCAAAGCCGCCAGTGATGGAACATGAGGTTGTCTTGAAGCTTTTTGATTCTTGCTGGTTTGAGCTTGAGATTTTGCAAAAAAGCTCAAGATCATCAATGTCAACAAGTTCTGCAGAAAATCTAAAATCAAATCATCGTATAAAAGAAGAATCATCAGACCCAAAGCTTACCCGGATCAAAATCACCCATACAAGATCCATGAGTGACCAATCCATGACAAGTTTCAAGCATGACTCTCTTTCACCGAACTCTGTCCTCCTCCCTGCAAAGCTCCAAACCATTCTCTCAGGAAAAGAAGTCACAGACTCAGAAGCTGAAAACCCAGCAGAGATGATACATCATGAAGTGTTGTTACCTAAGAAGAAAATCACAAGCAATGGGAGGAAGAAAAGGGAAAGCAAGAGTTTGTCAGACCTTGAATTCGAGGAGCTAAAAGGGTTCATGGATCTGGGTTTTGTTTTTTCAGAGGAAGATAAAGACTCGAGCTTGGCTTCAATCATTCCTGGGTTGCAAAGGTTGGGGAAGAAAGAGGAGGAAGAAGATGATTCTGACGAGTCTGTGATTCCAAGACCTTACCTTTCTGAAGCATGGGAGAGTCATTACAGGAGAAAAGAGAAGAACCCCTTGATGAATTGGAAAATCCCTGCTATGAACAATGAAACAGACATGAAAGATAGTCTTAGATGGTGGGCTCACACCGTTGCTTCCTCTGTCAGATGAAGCAGTTCATAATCCAAGTTTTTTTCTGCTTCACATTCATATTTTGCTAATATCTTTGAAAAAATATATATACTTTTTGGATAGTACTGCAGCCTTCCTCATTCATTTTCCATTTTTCTTTGTATTTATTCCCTTCTCAATTTCTTGGTATTTGGCATTCCTCAAACTTGTAAATTGTAATTCTATACAAAGAGGAAATAAATTGTAATTCAAATATGTATTTAGAATTCCTTATCCCCTCTCACAAAATTTGCTGGCTCCTAAATTAGGATAAACTTTGTTTGGTCTTGCTTGCTCAGCTAATGAATTTACACTAGAATTGATAAATATCAAACTCCAAAAATAAAGTTTTAAAGAATTAGATAGCATACAAATTCAGCTCAAAATGCAAGCTGATTAAGAGATTGACGGTACTGTAACAGTGAGGAGGAACCATTCTGTTTGGAATGCTTCAATGACCCTAACTGCTCTTTGGAAAATGTGAAATTGTTATATGCCTCTTGAACACTTTTACAAATTCGTTCTCCTCTTTCATTCTTTTTTTGGAAAATTTTCCTTTTTATATGCATGTATATGCGTATGTACACTGCGCCCCCCACCACACATGCACACATAAAGAAAACTTTTGCATCAAAAAGGATGTTAATTTACCACTATTGCTTAAAATAAGGTTAACTGCTTTTGCATTTTATTAACTGGTTTTTCATGCCTCTCTTTCTGTGACGAAATTTTGTAAATTTCTCACCTCGATTTTAGCTCCGTACCAAACTTATAAATTTTAAATACATAACGTGTTGTGAGGGCTGTACGTGGAGAATTAGCTTTCTTTAATAATTTCCAGTTCAACGATGAATACTAGAATCACGGTCTATTGACAGAATATCCTTAATAAGTAGACTAAGTAGTTACTTTTCTATTTTCTGTTTTGTCTAATACCAATATTTCTGATAATTTATCAAATTTATTAATTTCTAAGATATTTTCCCCCTGCGTAGCTGAAACCATTTATGCTTCCTTAGATAAGTTAATGACTTTCCTTCGTAATTTATATAATATTTTTTTCAAAAAAATATTATATATTATTGACTACAATGCTACATTTGCTGTAAAGTAACTTACTCATTTTCTAAAATTTACAAAAGAATATTCTGCTACCTAACATTTATTTACAGCAGTACCTTTACGAACTTAGTTTTGGAATATAATATTCTAATTTGATATTGACTACCAATCCGTGTCCGAATGAATATATACTCTGCTTATCATAATGAACACGTGGTTGAAGTTGTTATTGTTGTTTTTTCTTCTTCTTTTTTCTTTGATACATAATATGGGCGGTATCTAATACGAGAATAATAGGAACAGTGACCATTTTGTCATGTTTGGACAAAAAAATTATCAGACTGTCATGTCAACAGTAATAATTTATCAAACTGCCACGCGGCATAATTCGCTACACAGTGTAGGGAATTATGTATGCAAGTAATTCGCTACACAGTATAGCGAAATATACCACGCCAGAACCAAAAGTGTCATATGTCAAAATTGTTGAAATTCGTCATCCCATGTAGTGAATTTTAACAATTCTGACACATGATACTTTTTGGTTCTGTGCATTCTGACGTGGCATATTTCGCTAGACTGTGTAGCGAATTACTTGCATACATAATTCGCTACACTGTGTAACGAATTATGCCGCGTGGCAGTTTGAAAAATTTTATTGTTCGCATGACATTCTGATAATTTTTTTGCCAAAACGTGACATTTTGGTCACTGTCCCAGAATAATAAACCCCTCTCTAGTCTCAACTCTCAACCCATAGGAACCTGATTCTTTTGAAGTTTTTTTTTTAACTGCATCCGTACAGTTAACATCTGGAGGTTGATATTGCATGAATAATTTTGTTTCTAACGTTATACTATAAACGGAACTATTTTCAAGGATCCTCAGTGAAGAAAATTTTAAACTACAAAGGGTCGTGTTCTTATCCGTCAAAGGCATTGTTTTAATTTTACATGCCCGGTAAATATCAATGTTTATTATTAACTGTAATACCGCAAATAAAAGTCAGAATACGTTTAACCTCATAAAAAAAAAAAAAAAATACTCAGTCCTAGGCTGCATGAAAGAGTGAATGTGAACGGTCAGTGGCCATAATAAAAAAAGAGAGAATTAAAAGATGGTACGTGGTATGTTTGTGCGTAAAAAAATAATAATAATTAAATGAATTCTTATTCCCCTATTAATATGTGTGAATTTTTTATCACTATATTAAATTATATTTTATTTTATTAAAAGATGATTAAAATTGTTAATTTATTTTTCTTTAAGAAATATACATTTTATTTTTATTTTTATTTTTATTTTTAATTAATTATGAATATTTTTAAATATTTACTATTTTAATTTGATAGTTTTTTAAATTTTACTTGAATAATTAATTATGTGTATCTCTTTACACATTTGTCTCTTTTAATTTATATTTTTATTTAATCTTAATTTAACGTTATACATGTAATATACAAGATACTCGCTACTAAAGTAGTACACGCGTCTAACCGGAAATTATTTAAAAAAAAATCATATCTTTATATTAATTATGTCAAAAGCAAAACGTGGGAATAACTGGTTGAATATTTCTTGTTATTCGAGGGTAACATGAAGGGCAATTTAGTCATGAAGGGGACTCTATATATCTAGTTATCTCGATTGCTTACTACTTAGGAACAGTGCACAAGGTTTCTGCTGATTTTCCAAAGCCGCCAGTGATGGAACATAAGGTTGTCTTGAAGCTCTTTGATTGTTGCTGGTTTGAGCTTGAGATTTTGAAAAATAATTCATGCTCATCAATGTCAACAAGTTATTCAGAAAATCTAAATCATCAGATAAAAGAAGAATCATCAGAACCAAAGCTTATCCGGATCAAAACCACCCATACAAGAAGATCCATGAGTGACCAATCCATGACAAGTTTCAACAATGATTCTCTTTCACCAGACTCTGTTCTCCTCCCTGCAAAGCTCCAAACCATTCTCTCAGGAAAAGAAGTCACAGACTCGGAATCTGAAAACCCAGCAGAGATGATACATCATGAAGTGTTGTTACCTAAGAAGAACATCATAAACAATGGGAGGAAGAAAAGGGAAAGGAAAAGCTTGTCAGACCTTGAATTCGAGGAGCTAAAGGGGTTCATGGATCTGGGGTTTGTTTTTACAGAGGAAGATAAAGACTCAAGCTTGGCTTCAACCATTCCTGGGTTACAAAGGTTGGGGAAGAAAGAGGAGGAAGAAGATGATTCATCAGAAGATGATTCTGATGAATCTGTGATTCCAAGACCTTACCTCTCTGAAGCATGGGAGTGTCATTACAGGAGAAAAAAGGAGAACCCTTTGATGAATTGGGAAATCCCTGCTATGAACAGTGAAACTGACATGAAAGATAGTCTCAGATGGTGGGCTCACACGGTTGCTTCCTCTGTCAGATGAAGCAGTTCATAATCCAAGTTTTTTCGGCTTCACATTTATATTTCTCTAATATCTTTGGGGAAAAAAATATAATTAAAGGGGTGTTTGGTATAAAGTGTTTTTCAAGATTTTTCAAAAATTGAATTTTTTCAAAAAATTTTAAATTTAGGATATTATCATATATTAAATATTTTCATCATATTTCTGAAAATTAAAATTTATTTTCCCCCTTCACAGAATCAAAACCAGGCAGAATTTTCATGTAGACTTCTTCTTCTAACTCACCATTGAGGAAAGCATTTTTCACATCAAATTGATTTATATCCCAATTGTAATGGGCAGCAAGGGATAACAAGATTCTCACTGTATTCATCTTTGCAACTGGAGCAAAGGTTTCTTCATAATCAATGCCATAGGTTTGAGTGTAACCTTTGGCCACTAATCGAGCCTTATATCTCTCAAGAGTGCCATCAGAATTATATTTCAGGGCATAAACCCATCTGCACCCTACTGCTTTCTTTCCGTTGGGTCTATCAATAACCTCCCATGTTTTATTTTTCTCCAAAGCATTCATCTCCTCTTGCATGGCTTGAGCCCAATTCCTATCTTTCAAGGCTTCATGTACTGATTTTGGGATTGCAATAGAATCTAGTGCTGAAACAAAGCTTTTGTGCTGCACAGAAAGATTAGCAGAGGAAACAAAGTGGGAGATAGGGTATTGAGTACAAGAGGGACAGGAGGAACAAGTTTTCTTGTGACAAGATCTTTTTCCTTTTCTAAGAGCAATAGGTAAGTCATCAGAAGTAGAAGCAATGGGTAAGTCATTAGAGATATCAGAAGAAATAGACAAATCATGAGAGGAAATAATATTTGAATCAGAAACAGGGGATTCAGAAGAAATAGGAGATTCAGGACTTACCAGTGGTTCAGACGATTGAGGTTGCTGGTGAGACAGTATGAGTTGTATCTCAGGTGTATTTGAAGGTTCTGACACACCAGGAGCAGACACACTAGGAAGAGAGAAGATTGATCCAGACTCAAAGAAGGAAGGGGACGAGTCTTCTGAAGAACTATTCTCCCCCTGACGATGAGGACCCAGGAAATAAGATTCAGATTCTTGAAAGGTGACCTCCATAGAAACAAAAAATTTCCGACTTGGTGGATGATAACACTTGTACCCTTTTTTATAAGGGTTATAACCAAGGAAGACACACTTAAGAGCCCTAGGATCCAACTTACTCCGATGTTGTTTATGAACATGGACAAAGGCAACACATCCAAACACTCTTGGTGGAAGGCTCTGCAATATGGGAACAGAAGGAAAGAAGGAAGTCATGGAATGAATAGGACTGATATTGTTAAGGACCCGTGAAGGTAAACGGTTGATCAAAAAAGTTGCAGCTAATACTGCTTCTCCCCAATAAGAACTAGGAACAGATGTCTGAAAAAGTAGTGCTCTAGCAACTTCAAGAAGGTGACGATTTTTCCTTTCAGCAACCCCGTTTTGTTGAGGGGTATCAACACATGTGAGCTCATGAATCATACCTCTGTCTGAAATGAATTGTGACAGGCGTTGATTGACGTACTCAGTACCATTATCAGATCTGAGTCTTTTAATACCCTTACCAAACTGAGTCTCAACCATGTGATGAAACCGAATAAATATCTCTGGTACTTCAGACTTGTCTTTCATCAAGTATATCCATGTTATCCGAGTACAATCGTCAATAAAAGAAACAAACCACCTAGCACCTGAAACACTGTGCACTTTAGAAGGGCCCCAAACATTAGAATGGATAAGAGAAAAAGGTTCTCTGCTTTTAATAGTGCTAGAAGGAAATGACACTCGATGGTGTTTTGCAAATTCACAAACATCACAATGAAAGGTCTCAACCGACTTATTGAGAAACAGAGAGGGGAACATAGACTTCAAAAGACTAAATGGTGGATGCCCGAGACGCTTGTGATGGAGCCAAATCATAGACTCTGCAGTAGAAGGATGACGTGTCATTAATAACTGATTTTTGCTAGCATGGTCTGGAAGGAGATGATACAACCCATCCTGTTCATTAGCAACTCCAATTGTCTTCTTCGTGGTAAGATCCTGAATAAGACAATGAGAAGGGAAAAATGTGATAGAACAATTCAAATCAGTTGTAAGTTTTTGAGTGGAGATAAGATTAGTAGAAAGCTGAGGAACATAAAGAACATTTTTAAGAAACAAGGAAGGTTGAATTTGAATGTTACCAGAACCAATAACTGATTTATGGGATCCATCAGCTACGGATATAGTATGACTACCAACAGTAGGATGATAAGAACAAAATAACTCAGTACGACAAGCCATATGATCAGTTGCACCAGAATCCAAAATCCATGAGGTTTTAAAATCAGTGCAAGAAGCAAGAAGAGATATAGAACGTGTGCTCTTACCAGATAAGATCGAAGAACTATCATGCTCAGCCATTCTTTAACAAAAAAAGTTAACAACCAGCGATAAAATCAACCAAACAGAATATCAAATGACCTCTGATCAGAAAAATAATTATAGATCCAGACAGAAGACAAGAAGACGAGAAGAATGGTGGTGGTCCGGTCCAAAAACACGGCCGCACGCGCCTCCACGCGCCGGAGAAAGGAGCTGCGCGTGGGATTCACTCGCCGGGAAAGGGGCGGCGCGTGAGAGCGCGTGGATGGGCTTCGCCGTCTGAGATTTTTATGGTGTGGTCGTCCGGTGAGCGCACACCTGTCTGTGGGTGGTCGCGGTTGAAAAGTCGCCGGAAAGTGGTCCAAACGGTGAAGACAGATCTGATTGGAGGCGATCGGAGGTGTTTCGGTCGTTTGTGGCGGAGGAACACTGCGTAGAATGATAGATCGGAGGAAAAATAAGGTCAACAATGGTCCCCTTGGTCCAAAAGGTCCCCGGAAAATTTTTCCTGTGGCGGCAAGAGGCAAAGAAATTAGGGTTTTCTTAAAAAAGAAGATAATATGTGCGGAAGCAAAGCCCTCAGATCGAGAGCTTTGATACCAACTTGAAAAATGGTATTCTAATATATTATTGAATTGTAAATAATCTGTACAAAGGGTTCTCTATTTATAGAGAATATTTGACCTACTTTTAACCTAATGGGCTTTGGCCCAATACAACAAAGGGCTTGGCCCAATACAACAATAAATGACTAAATAAAAACTAAATAATAACTAAATCAATATTATTTACAACATGCTCTCATATGTACTAACAATCTCCTTGAATCTGTCTAGTGGTAAATCTTTCATACTATCTCTCAAGGGGGATGAGATCGGTGTGTGAGCACTCTTTCACTATCATAGAGATGACATTACCTTAGCCTCTGCAACCACCAAGTGAACACTAGGAGACTGACGACTATAAGTGCATAATATATATGGGTTCCAAGAAACCCTAGCCCTAAGCTGAATGAACTATAAGTTTATCAGGTTCTTCTTATATACTAGGCT
Source organism: Gastrolobium bilobum (assembly GCF_033153095.1). NCBI lineage: Eukaryota > Viridiplantae > Streptophyta > Magnoliopsida > Fabales > Fabaceae > Gastrolobium > Gastrolobium bilobum. The sequence goes on from NW_026896603.1 coordinate 46,359, forward strand.
CGATTGGGCTTTATTGAAATAGCAAAACCTAACACATAGTACATTTCAATATTAACTAAACTAGGACAAATTTTGTTGGTCTTGCTAGCTTAGTTAATGAATTTATGCCACAATTGATAGCAAACAAATTTAGCTAAAAATTACAAGCCAATTGGAAGAACTATAATGGGTAAAGTGACTAAAGGAGCTTTTAAATGCCGATTTTATCCAAGAAATCCAATACATTTGGCTCTCCAATGCTACCTGGTGAAGAAGGCAAGCAAGAAATGATGCATGTGCGTAGATTATATCGACCTCGACAAAGTCTGTTCAAAGGACTCATACCTCATGCTTAATATAGACCAGCTCGTAGACAACTACTAAAGCTTTCCTTTTTTCTTTTTTATGGATCTCTACTCAGACTAGAATCAAATTCTCGTGCACCTAGCTAGGGAATGAGGAGAAGACTAACTATTGCTACACGGTGATGTCCTTCGGACTCAAGAACTGGGTTCCACGAAACATTTGCATTTAGTCAGCTTCTCAGGCCGCCTATTAAGGACAAAATCAACTAGACGACTTTAGAGAGTTGAGTTGCTTGAACAAACTCTAAAACGAGAGGCAACGATTAGCACCCCATCAAAGCTCCTTTACGAAATGAGCTCATCTAAAGAGGCTCAACTCATCTAGTGAAGTTAAGCTCACCCTGAGACTCATCTAGTGAAGTTAAGCTCACCCTAAGACTCCATATCTAATCGACCATAAGCTGACCTCCAAGGCCGCTGATAAAGACAACCACATTAGAAGAGGTTGAACATATCAAGGATCATTCAGCTCATCCAACAACTAGAACTCTAGAAGTACAATTGGCACAACATATAACTCACCGACATATACAACCCAAATCTAGATTTTGAGAACTTGGCCCCTTTACATGAATAATTTAAATATTATATAAATATGGATATTGTTTTCTTATATAATTGGAGAGAAAAATATTCTTATGCAGACACAAATGTGAAGTGAGACCCTTTTTATGCTTTTTTTTTCTCTCCTCTATTCTCTCTGCACTTTCCTCCATTTGTGTGTGTAGCTGCTGTACATGCAGCAATCAAATACTTGCTATACATATATATATATATATATATATATATATATATGGCTTTAATATTTCTAAAGTGAATATACATAAGTTATCTATATTTGCTTCTAAAACGATGTCGTTTTGTATTGAAAAATTAAAAAAATTATAATGAAAAAAGCTACTATAACCTTGAAATAAATTATAATTACAAAAATACCTTGATTTCCGTCTCAAAACGACGTCGTTTTGAACTTACTGTAGATAAGTTATCTACATTAACTGTAGAAAAAGCGAACCCTATATATATATGAGTTATATTACTCTCATGTTACACGAGATAATATAACTTCTTACACACCCATCAATTTCGTGCTTCTCTTTTTTCTTTTTTTCTTTTTTACTAATAATGAGACCCACTACATGATTGTATCTACAACATGAGATAATATATCTCCTATTACATAAGAGTAATATAACCCGATATATATATATAAACATTAAATGGAGAAAATTATAACCATACAAAAGATGAAAGCATTAAATGTGAGAAATCATAATCATACACCTGTCGTTGTTGTACGTAAAACGGTTGCAGAAATAATTTTTCCATATATATATATATATATATATATATATATATATATATATATATATATATAGTAAAAGTTTATTATGTATAATTGACCACAATGTGTTTTGCATTTGTTGTGAACTAACATATTTATTCTAAAATTTTCAAAAAAATATATTCTGATACCTAACATTTATTTACAAAGCACCTTTACGAACTTAGTTTTGGAATATAATGTTCGAATTTGATTTTGACTACCAATCCGTGTCCGAGTGTGTATTTTATGTGTATAATAATGTACACGTGACTGAAGTTGCTGTTTTTTTTTTTTTTTTTTTCCCTTCAATACATAAAATGGACGGTATCCAATACAAGAATAGTAAACCCCTCGAATTTGATTGTTTAGAGGTTTTTAACTAAGGGTAAATATTTCTTTCAATATTTCCGATGAATTCAAAACGGTATTGTTTTGGGACGGAAATTAAGATAATTTTGTAGTTCTAATATATTACAACATTAATATGGTTATATTGATAAACTTTATTTTTGCAAACTTACAAACTATATTATGTCTGACCGGTAATACTCTATTTAAGAGTTTATTATCGGTCAAACATAATATAATTTGTAAGAATTTATAAATATAACTTTTTTTTTAGAATATATTGTTGTAGTCTGAAATTTGCTTACAAACAAAATATCAAAACCGTTGGTTATATTAGTCAACACGGTTGTTTTAAATTATGAAATAACGAATTTAAGTGTGTATAATCTTGTTCACACGTGACGCGAGTAAAGGCCATAATATAATTTGGTTGCTGCACGTAAGTTTATATTAATGTTATGCTTTCATTAAACTCGTGTAGCTTAATTTAACATAAATTCAAGACTACCATGAAATGAAATCCCAGTGTGGTCTTTCTCACCCTAACAATTAAACAAAACATTAATTATATTGCACATAAAGAGAAATGCAAGAAGATCTAAAGGGAAATTGGCAGGCATATTACATATAAAAACTCATTTCCAAGAGTAAAATTTTAGGAGAAAAACAAACAAGAAAGCCACTACAACATGTATAAGATCTTGTATTCAAAAGTTTCATATTTGAAAATGTGAATTCTGAAGGCCTGAGTGATGCTGTCATGTGAAAAATTACATAATAAGAAGCAAATGCCAACCAAAGTGACGTAGGCAATTCAACTTTGTGTAATTTGGAAGCAAGTAACAATTATTGCTATTAGAGCCATTAATGTTACGTCAAAACACTTTAGTGCAATCATCAAACAGACAAGAAGATGAACATTAGTGGTTGAAAACTTGATATCAACTATTCCCCAACCTTATATCTAGCTTTATCTAGTACCATCCATAATTCACTGTTTACCCCAGTCAACCCACCTTCGCTTTTGCCTCTTCATAAAGCCACTTCATTTCAAACACTTTCCTTTTCGGGGAAAAACAATACTTTAATTTCTTGTACCAAAAAAAAAAAAACAAACAATACTTTCACTCAGAAAATAGGAAAAAACGCAAAAGAGCTATAGACGTTAAAAAAGAAAATGTCTCAAACGCAAAACGTGGGAATAATTGGTTAAGTATTTCTTGTTATTTGAGGGTAACATGAAGGGCAGTATAGTCACGAAGAGGACTATATATATATATATATATATATATATATATATAGTTATGTCAATTTTACTTTTACTTATCTCAATTTTAAAAGCTTAATCTAGTAGCATCCATAAGGTTTCTGCTGATTTTCCAAAGTCGCCAGTGATGGAACATGAGGTTGTGATGAAGCTCTTTGATTCTTGCTGGTTTGAGCTTGAGATTTTGATAAATAATAACTCAAGATCTTCTATGTCAACAAGTACTACAGAAAATCTAAATCATCCGATAAAAGAAGAACCATCAGAACCAAAGCTTACACCGATCAAAATCACTAATACAAGATCCATGAGTGACCAATCCATGACAAGTTTCGACTATAATTATCTTTCACCAGACTCTGTCCTCCTCCCTACAAAGCTCCAAACTAATCTCTCAGGAAAAGAAGTCACGGACTCAGAAGCTGAAAACCCAGCAGAGATGATACATCATGAAGTGTTGTTACCTGAGAAGAAAATCACAAGCAATGGGAGGGAGAAAAGAGAAAGGAAGAGTGTGTCAGAGCTTGAATTCGAGGAGCTAAAAGGGTTCATGGATCTGGGTTTTGTTTTTACAGAGGAAGATAAAGACTCAAGCTTGGCTTTAGTCCTTCCTGGGTTGCGAAGGTTGGGGAAGAAAAAGGAGGAAGAAGATGATTCTTGTGTTAAGTCTGTGATTGAAAGACCTTACCTATCTGAAGCATGGGAGGGTCATTACAGGAGAAAAAAAGATAACCCCTTGATGAATTGGAAAATCCCTGCTATGAACAGTGAAACTGACATGAAAGATAGTCTCAGATGGTGGGCTCACACCGTTGCTTCCTCTGTCAGATGAAGCAGCTCATAATCCAAGTTTTTTCTGCTTTTCACATTTATATTTTGCTAATATCTTTTAAATTTTTTTATACTTTTAGGATAGTGCATCTTCTTTCCTCATTCATTTTCCATTTTTCTCTGTATTTATTCCCTTTTCAATTTCAATGGTATTCGGCATTTCATAAACTTGTAAATTGTAATTGGGAAATGGTTTTCTCGTTTTACATGAGAAGATTTTCTCATGTTACACTTACAATACATGAGTAGGTCTCATCTTAACTTTTTTGTCTTCTCACTTTTTTGTGAACCCCACTCATGTATTGTAAGTGTAACATGAGAAAATTTTCTCATGAGAAAATTTTCTCGTGTAAAATGAGAAAATTAAATCCCATTGTAATTGGGAAATGGTTTGTAGGTAGGTCCAAGACAATTTCTGTTGCACCAGACACTGGTGTGGTGCAGAGAGGGACTACTCTGAATCATGAAACTTTTATCTTAAACTACATTTAGACTTAGTTGCTGTATCGCCTCCTACATTTTTATTATTTTTCAAATATCATGAAAATTTGGAAAGTTCTTTAAATTTGGCTACATATAAATGATTATTATGTTCATCTGAATTTTGAATTTCACGTCCCCTTTAGTATTGTCTCGTGGTAGACTCATGGCATGGGGACAAACTTTGTTGGCCTTGCATGCTTAGCTAATGAACTTACACTACAATTGATAAATATCAAACTCCAAAAATAAAGTTTTACAGACTTGGTTAGCAAATACATTCAGCTCTAAATATCAGAAGATTTCGATTTTTTCCTTTCCTTGGCTTCAGTATCATAGTTGTTGTGCAGCCCTTAGATTGAGCATTTTAAGGCATCCAAATACACCGCGCAAAAGCTGTTGTTCTGGCTAATTAAATAAGCTTAGACCAAAACAAAGTGCTATCTAAAACAAGGAAACGAATCCCGTTTATGTTTTATTTATAACTATACAAAGATGAATTAACGGTGATAATTTTGTAGCTACTTATTCTATTATTATTTTTATTTATCACAATTAATTTATTTTTGTATGATTATGATTCACTCACGTGATCATGGTAGTTAAAAGCCGAATTCCACCTAAAATCGAAAGGAGAATGAAAAATCGTAAATCGTAAAATCCTAACATAAAAAAAAATCGTAAAAGCGTTTGGAATTTTGATGAAATCGTTATGATTAAAAAAAATTGTAAAATCATAAAATCGCATATTTAAATCGGAATTTTAACTACCATGCACGTGATCATGTCATGTTAACTAAAACATGAAAGAATAATTTTCTCATAAAAATATTGAATGATTAACAAAACAAACGATGAAAATTTGCAAACGTTCGCTTTTGCATTTTACGGTTCTCCCCCTCCCCCTCCCTCCCTATAACAACCCTTTCTAGATTCTACTTGATCATTGTAAAGGCTGAAGTTAGTATAACAACCGTGTCTTCTTGTTAATAATTATCTAGGTCAATATCTTGTGAGTTGTGTTAAAATTCTAATCCTGGAAATATACATCACTTCATTGATATTTTCCTCTTTAACTGAGGTATTTATACAAGTATCAATAACAATACTAACTTAAAAATAGATAACAAACTCTATAAATCTAAACAAATCAATCCTAATCAATCCTATCCAAATTACAACAATATTTCAACAAACTAAATTCTATCAACAAATTAAATCCTATCTTCAACACTCCCCCTCAAGTTGGTGCATGAATATCTATCATGCCCAACTTGTTAATGGCTTCTTCAAAAGCTTTTCCAGAAACTGCTTTAGTCAATACATTTGCAAGTTGTTCTTGAGATCGTACATGAGGAATCTCAATTATATGATTTTCAAGCTTCTCTTTTATAAAATGCCTATCTATTTCAACATGCTTAGTCCTGTCATGCTGAACCGGATTGTGTGCTATCTCTATCGCAGCTTTGTTATCGCAGAAAAGATTCATTGGCTGACTATATATAATTCCCAATTCAGCTAATATATTTTTAATCCATAACAGTTCACAAACACCATAAGCTATACCTCTGAATTCAGCTTCAGCACTTGACCTAGCCACTACCTTTTGTTTCTTGCTCCTCCATGTGACTAAGTTTCCTTCTACAAAGGTGAAGTACCCAGAAGTTGATTGCCTTGTAGTCTTATCACCAGCCCAATCTGAGTCTGTATAACCTTCAATGCATGGTCTATCATTTTTTGAAAAAAGCAGCCCTTTTCCTGGAGTTCCTTTGAGATATCTAAGGATTCGGTACACGGCTTTCATATGTTCCTCACTAGGGGAATGCATAAATCTGCTTACAATGCTTACAGAATATGCAATATCAGGTCTAGTGTGTGACAAATATATTAATTTACCTACCAACCTTTGATATCTGCCTTTATCTGTGTCATTCTGATTCGGATAGACACCAAGTGAATGATTCATCTCCATTGGAGTTTCTGCTGGCTTGCTACCCAATAAACCAGTTTCCGAGAGAAGATCCAAAATATATTTTCTTTGAGACAAGAAAATTCCTTGTTTAGACCTTGAAATTTCTATTCCAAGAAAGTATTTCAGTGGACCAAGATCCTTCATCTCAAATTCAGCAGCCAACTTCTTTTCCAGAGACTTCATTTCTTCTAGATCATCCCCAGTCAACACCATATCATCTACATAAACAATAAGTATTGCCACCTTCCCTTTGTTATGTTTAATAAATAGAGTATGATCTGAGTTGCTTTGTTGATACCCAAACTTTTTCATTGCTAAAGAGAGCCTGCCAAACCATGCTCTTGGTGATTGTTTAAGACCATAGAGTGCCTTTTCCAGTTTACAAACCATATTCTGTTTTGAATGTGTTGTCTTCACTCCTGGGGGTACCTCCATGTAAACTTCCTCTTCTAAATCACCGTTCAAGAAGGCGTTCTTCACATCAAATTGTTTTAAGGGCCAGTCTCGGTTTGCTGCTATAGAAATTAGTATTCTGATGGTATTTAGCTTTGCCACGGGAGCAAATGTCTCTTGATAGTCTACTCCATATCTCTGTGTAAATCCCTTTGCTACAAGTCTTGCCTTGTACCTATCAATGCTTCCATCTGCCCTTAGTTTCACAGTATAAACCCATTTGCAACCAATTGTCTTCTTCCCTTCCGGTAGAGATGTCAGACTCCAAGTGTTATTTTTCTGAAGTGCTTCCATTTCAATGTTCATAGCTTGCTTCCATTTAGGATCTTCCAATGCTTCCTGCACACTATTAGGAACTTGTACAGTAGATAATTGATCAATTGTTAAAGCATATGATTCAGATAACCTATGGGATGACACATAATTGCTAATGGGATATTTCCCTTTCACTTTCAGATTTGGTTCATAAGTGGTCTTTGGAATGCCTTTGTTTGCCCTCTCTGATCGTCTAATATCCGAAGGTAATGGATCTGTATTCTGGACAGAAATGACTTCAATAGCAGGTGTGATTAGATGATCTGTATTTTGGGCAGAAGTGGTTTCAGTGGCAGGAGATTCAGAATGTGTTTCAGATGTTTCCAAGGATGGGGTCTCAGGTATGTGGGATATATTCGGTGTCTCATGTAAAGGAGGATCTGGAAGAGAAGTAGTATCTGTAGAGGAAGGAATAGGAATAGAAGTAGAAGACCAGAATTCTTCTTCTCGAATATTAGATATCTCCCCCTGAGAAGAAGAAGAGGAAACTCCCCCTGAATAGTAACCTTCGGATTCATTAAAAGAGACTTCAAGTGTGATATACATCTTGTGGGTTTTAGGATCAAAACAGCGGTAACCCTTTTGGGAGTCAGAGTAGCCTAGAAATATACATTTTTTAGCACAAGGATCAAGTTTGGTGCGTAAAACTTTTGGAATATGGACAAATGCAGTGCAGCCAAAAACTTTAGGTTCTAGGTTCATAACATGAGGAATTGAAAAAAAAGTTTCAAGTTTCTGTTGAGGGGTTAGAAACTTCAACGAACTAGAGGGGGTCCGATTGAGAACATAAGCTGTAGAAAGAACAGCTTCTCCCCAATAGTGAGAGGGTACATTCATGTCAAATAAAAAAGCTAGAGTGACTTCTAATAATTGCTTGTTTTTTCTCTCAGCCAAACCATTTTGCTGAGGCGTATATGCACAAGAGGTTTGATGTTTGATCCCTTTAGAGTTCAAAAAATCAAAAAATGTTTTATTTTTATATTCAAGTCCATTGTCAGATTGCAAAATTTGGATGGAAGTTTGAAATTGAGTGGCAATCATATTATGAAAATTGCGAAATACAGAAAACACCTCATTTTTGTTTTTCAGTAAAGAGATCCACATCATTCTAGTGCATTCATCAATAAAAGAAACATAATAAAAGGCATTCGAAAAAGAAGACACACGAGCTGGTCCCCATACATCAGAATGAATAACTTGAAAGGGAATTTCACTTTTATTTGAACTAGGATAAAAAGGCATACGATGGCTTTTAGCCATTTCACAAGTAGAACAATGAAATTCAGAAGGAGTACAATTCAAAAATAAATGAGGAAACAATTTATTCAGATACGTAAAAGAAGGATGTCTTAATCGCCTATGCCAAAGCCATAGTGTAGGAAATTTATTTTCAGAATTATGAACAACAGCTGCTCTATACTTTAGGTCCGATGCACTGAGGGGCTTCAAAAAAATAGAGGTTGTTCTTTCTAACACCATAGCCAAGAATCATTTTTGTTTGGAGGTCCTGAAACACACAGAACGTAGGGTAAAACAATACTTCACAATGAAGTTCTGATGTCAATTTGCTGACAGACAATAGATTAAACTCAAGGGAGGGGACAACAAGTACAGAGTGCAGGGTAATAGTAGGTGATAAAACATAAATTCCTTGACCCGTAATTGAAGCAACACTACCATTGGCAGTAGTAACAGAAGATTTATCACAAGGCAAAAAATCAGTCAAAACAGAGGCATCATGAATCATATGGTTTGATGCACCAGTATCAATTATCCAAGACAAGTTTCTAGAGTGAGTAGAGAGAGCAAGAGAATTACCTAAGACTCCTTCATAGATAGCATTTGCCTGAGGGGAGGGAGACGAGTCACCATCGGAAGAGAGGAGAGCTTTAGAAACAGCCTTGCGACGAGGACGTTTGGTGAAATCCCACCAATCGGGATACCCAATTAATTCATAGCACCGGTTCTTTGAATGACCAGAATCCCCACAGTGAGTACATTGGAAGGTTTTTCCAGAGGGTGCCTCCTTGCGATGTTTTTGACCATGAGGAACAACAGAGGGGCGATGGACATGAGACAGCAAGGCAGAGGAATCAGAGGAAGAATACGGCCGTCCCATTGTAACCCGTTGTTGATGTTCACGACGGAGGAAGGCATAGGTGCTCTCAAGATCCAACTTTGGGTCTTTGCGTAGGATTTCCCATCTGACTTGATCGAAATCAGAGTCCAGCCCACTCAAAAAAATATACACACGCATGCGAGCCATGGACGATTGCGTGTGAACAATCTCATTGACAGAAGTGGCAGAAGAAGACGTTCGATGCTCAATCTCCTGAAAGATGGAGAGAAGATCATTGTAGTACACCGAAAGGGGGCGTCCGTTCTGTTTAGAGGAGAAAGATCGTTGGTGAAGTTCGAACAGGCATGTTTCATCTGAACCATCATAGAAGGTGCGTTTTGTGGCCTCCCAGATTTCGTGGGCCGTTTCTAACCGGATGAATCGCTGCATCAACGGAGCGGTCATGGAGTCTATGAGCCAGCTTTTTACCCGTTGGTTGTCGGTGACCCAGGTGTCATATGAAGGATCATTGAGGGATGGTTTCGGTGTCGCACCGGTGAGGAACCCTGACTTGTTCCTGGCACCGATGCGCATGTCGAGAAGCTGGGACCAGAGGGGATAATTTGAGTCGTCAAGGACGACGGAGATGGGGAAGGAAGAGGTCTCTTGTTGGATGATTATGTTTGAGGGTTGAACGACGGATGAAGAGGTAGCAGTGGCTGTGGTTTCTGGTGGTACGGTGGTTGTGGTTGCTGGTGGGATGTCCATTTCGGCGGAAGGAAAATTAGGGATTTGAGAACTTGCGGGTCGAAGAGAGAAGGAAATGGGTACGGGTTGAAGAATGAAACAAAGAAGAAGAAAAACGGATACAGGTTGAGGATTAAAAAACGGAAAGCGGGTACGGGTGGAAAAAGATAATAAAACGGGTCAGAAAAAAAAGGATACTAACATATTGAGGTAGTATAGATTCTTAGGATTAAAACTTCATCTGATACCATGTTAAAATTCTAATCCTGGAAATATACATCACTTCATTGATATTCTCCTCTTTAACTGAGGTATTTATACAAGTATCAATAACAATACTAACTTAAAAATAGATAACAAACTCTATAAATCTAAACAAATCAATCCTAATCAATCCTATCCAAATTACAACAATATTTCAACAAACTAAATTCTATCAACAAATTAAATCCTATCTTCAACAAGTTGTAACAAACAACACTCCCACGTCTGTCTATGTATTAGAATGAGATCTGGATCCTCTCATGTGAAAATTAAATTCACATGACATAGTCATGTGGGAATCATAATTATACAAAGGTGAATCAAAGGTAATAAAAGAGAAAAGAGAAAAAATGTTAAAAATTAAAATAGATAGTTACAAAATCATAACCGTTGATTTATATTTGTATGATTGTGATCTTCTCACATGATCATATTATATTTTTTTTCTACATGAGAGAATCCATTTCTATTAGAATGACTTTCATCAATGAAATACAGAAAACATTATGTGTAAACTCTATTAATATCTTGTAATTAAGACATTTTGACATGTAGGTTTATTTTCTTATCACGTGTGCTCTTTTTAACTCTAAATCCCAGAGAAGAGTGACAAATGTCTTTCCCGTGAACATCCTTTGACTTTTTATATTTCGTTCCGAGTACAATTTGTGAAAACCGGGGCTGAAAAAACGCAACATACACGATATATATATATATATATATAGGGAAAAATGTCTATCATTTAAAAGAACCATCCTTTTAGATGAATGTAGTGCTTTTTTTAAAATTTTAAATTTTAAACTTTTCCCTCCACACTCTCTCCTCCATAGCTTGTTCCTCTATCTCTCTTAAAGGATATAAGTGTGTGTCCTTTTAAAGGACACACACTTTTCCCATATATATATATGGGATTGCATTTTCTCTTGCAACATGAGTGGAGCTTTTCTCCTACACATACAATCAAGTAGACCCTCTAGTTTAAATAAAAAAGGAAAATAAAAGAAAATATTAACACGGAAATCGAGCTCTCACTAACATGAGAGAAGACTATCCTACAACATAAGATTTATTTATCCCTATATATATATATATATATATATATATATATATATATATATATATATATATATATATAATATTAATCAATTAATTCGATTCGAGTCTGATAGAACAATATAGGCTATAAATCTCTCCCTACTAAATTTTTAATAGAGTTGCGTCTCACATATATAATATATGAAACTTACAATTTTATACTTTTTTAAATGTATAATAAGTAGGCTATAAAAAAAATGTATAATAAGTAATAAAACTACATATTAAAAAGTCAAAGTTATAATTGAGTAATAAAATTTTCTATTTTTTATATTAGAGATGGCAAAATGAACCAACTCGCCTTTAACCCGCCAAAAGCGAGGCGGGACAGGTTGACCCGCCGTTTGATGATGAGTTGAAAATATCAACCCACCCCGTTTTGAGGTGGGTTGACGAGTCAACCCGCTTAAAAAATAAAAAATAATAAAAAATTATATTTTATTTATTTTATAATATTATTTATTTTTATTTCACTCTTCCCTTAATTTTTTTTCAATCTCAAGCATAAATATAAGTTAATATTCAGTCAGATATTTTTTAGGAACTTATTTTTGCCTCTATATATAGATAACTTTTGTCATAAATAAACTTTTTCTTCTTTATTTTTCTAGAGGAGTACTAAAATAAAAAGAAATGTATATTACAAAAGCTTAGTGAAAAATAAAGTACTACCTAATAGTAAAAACAAAAACTGACCCACGGGCTAACCCGCCCCGACGCGCCACCAACTCATTTTGACCCACAACTAAACGGGGCGGGTTGAAAAGTATAACCCAACCCCTTCGTTTTGGCGGGTTGACCCGTCGAATTTAACCTATATTGCCACCTCTATTTTATATTTTATAAGTTTGTAGATTTTATTACTTAGTTTGTAACTTTTACAATATTATGCCTATCTTTTTTCGTACCATTGTACCTTCTCTCGAGCATCGTTGATCAGAGTATAAGCTCATTTTTATAATTTCTCTATCCTTTTAAGATTGTAATTTAAAGGTATTACAGAAGAGTATGTAGAGTAGACATGACATAATATCTTATACCAAATCTTAAATGTTAATCCCTTTACATGGAATAGATAATGACCTAGACCTGTCCCACATGAGATATAGGGCCCAACCCATGAATGGCTCAAGAGGCCCAACAATTATACCTTAAAGAATAAGAAAATGTGTCCATTCCGTGTCAATATCATCCCACAAGCATACAACCACACCTAATAGCTAATAACTGATGGACAAGCACCGAGTTCAACCTACATCTATAAGGCGTTGCCCACAATAGACATGTCACACACAAAATAGCCTACAAGAGTCACTTTTGTCCACTAATGTGAATAAATGCCATCATACTAAGGGCCCGTTTGGATGGGCTTTTGAAAATAAGGACTTTTTATGATTTACTTTTTTTAAAAGAACTTTTCTTAAAAATGAATATTATTTTATGTTTGGATGTAATATTTGAGAAGTGCTTTTAAATATAAATGTCATTTGGATGTTAAAATATAAAAGCACTTTTTAATTAAAAAATGATTGTTGTACCCTTCACTCCATTTCAATGGCATCCTCCTCTCCTCAAGTGACCGACGCCTAGAGGAGTGCCTCTTGCCATCGAAGAGCTTGAGCTTCGTGCTGCTGCTCACACCCACCGCCACCCGACTCCCCTCCCTGCAAAGTCCGGCTTCGGTATGCTCTCTTCGCCTCGGATGCTGAAGTTTGAAATACTTCAACGAAGTATTTCATAATGAAAAGAGTTTGAAATACTTTAGTGTAAGACAACAAGTTAGCATTTTTTTATTTTACTTTTATCAGATTGGGATCAGAGTTTAGTTGACAATGACAAATCTGAAATGGATTCTTTTCTCTGTGAATGTACAGTAACGCTGATTGGGAGTTGAATCTCAAATGAAAATCTAACCCATCTTTGACAAGTTTGATTTTAAAAATTTCCAAACGAAGAGAGTAAACAGATAGAAATATAAGTAAAGTAGAGATCTGAACTTGAAGAAGGAAGATGGCAAGGAATATAGTACTTCAAAGTAGAGATCTGAACTTGAAGATGGCAAGGAAGGAGAAATAGCGGGTCCAATCTGTCCATAATACCCTGCTATTTGCTTTTGGCTTCTGCTTCTTGAAGAAGTCAGAAATTTTAGCTTTTGGAAAAAGTTAAATTTTAACTTTTTCATTAACTTCTGCTTTTTTTTAAGTTAGCAACCAAACACTCTTAAAATTTTAAAAGTCCTTTTTTTATAAAAAAAAAGCAACTTCTGACCCGGTAGAAGCCCATCCAAACGAAGGCTAAAGCAATATTAGCAAAAGTGTCTTTACAGCTACTCCGTATATTTTTCCAGCCAATTAAGACAACTAACATCAAATTTCTCATCCAGCAGGCGAACCCGCTGAAGCAACCCACAGAGGCATTATCCAATAACACCAACTTTAGATACTAAATAATTAACATTATTAATTAATACATAATTATAATTATTATATTAATAATTATCAATCAATCAATATTAATATTAACCAATCATCCATTGATTATAATTGGTCATTTAATGTGTATTCTTATAATCAATTATTTATGAAAATTTTGTATAATTAGTTTTAATTTTCGGAAAAGCATATAAAACATCATAATTTGTTTCAAAAATGCTTCACGACTTCCTCCCAAGAGGCCCATACGCATCTTATCAATTCAGAAATCCGTTATTTCTTGTTCGTTAGAGGATTAAATTTAAACGGAAAGGAACGTGTTTTTAATACATGGATATATCCACACTTTTGACTTATCTTTGCTAGGAGGTTAAAATCAAAAATAATACGTATAAAAAATAACACATTATATTTAAAATAATCTTTGCTGATTATTGAAATTAAGAATATAAAATTTGAACCCAAAATTGTTAAATCATAATACGTATTATATATCGTTTCTTTGTTTTTTTATTATTATGTATCAGCGTATCATGAGATTTAAAAATATAATAAAAAATATATGATAACATATAAATTATATTTCAGAAAAATATTTATGTAGTTAATGCAGATAAGTTATCTATATTTACTCCCAAAATTATATTTTTAGCTTTCAATGTTTTACCTTTTGTCTATACAATAACTCCTTGAAAACTTCTCGATTTTTTTTTTTTTAGTATAACTCAGGGTATCCTTCAGCCGACAGTCACAAATTAATAAATTAATCTCGTAAAGATCATCCAAGTGAATTTTGTCTTTACTAACAAAATATTTTTAACACACACGGCCAGTAATCGAATCCCGGTCAACATGCTTAAGGCACCCAATTATCTACAAACCGTGTCAGACTTTATTGGTATCAGTTGTATATAGACCGAAGAGACTTGTATATTAATTTAAGTATTTATTTGATTGTTTTTCTAATTTATAGTATTTTTCACATTCATTGTTGAATTTAAATTACAAATTATATTTCTGTTCCCCCCCCCCCCCCCCCCCCCAATTATTAGTGACTTTTTAGATTTTCTTAATTGAAAATCATAAATTTTAGTTTGATTTTTGAATTATAAATTATGATATGATATACAATTTCGGACCGATCCAAGTCCAATTCTGATACAAGCAAATGAATTGTAATGCTATAACTTATCATATTATATAATACGTATCGCGATATTAATAATTATATTTTAACCGTCTAAGAAAAATTATAATGAAATTATATTAGGACAAATTTAACTCAAGACTCTGATAAATCCTCGGAACAAAAATTTTCATTTTGTTTTATTAAAGTCGTTCAAACTAAGAATATGATATAAACATTTAAAAAAAAAAAACTTCATAAGGGCCTCATAGCAAGAGAAAATTAACCGTATCATATATTTAGAAAGATAAGTTTAAATTTATTAGATAAAAGTTCAAATTTTAAATAAGCAAAGAAATATAATAATTAATAGTTATTAAAGGGGAAAGATCCATTTACAAATTATACTAAGTATGATCGGTCAGTGATCATACACTCTTGATTAAAGTATGACCGGTGAGACATAGTAAGAGTTTGTAAACAAAAAATTTATAAATATAACCTTTCCCTTTATTAAATAGTTAAAATATCATTATATTTTCCAAGATATGCTCACAAATCCGTATTATTTTTTGATTTGCTTCCTTTTTTCACCCTATATATTATGATTTTGAATTCTGTCACACAAGACGATATCAACACACAAAAATTAAAAGGAACATTTTTTTTTTTTAATTAAGCCGGCATTGTATATCAGAACTTTTGACTTATCTTGAAGCAGATCAATTTGAGGAATATTTTCTTTTATCTGTTTGGATGCATTTTAAGATTTGTTTTTTAATAACTCTATTTCTTATCGCGTAAGTGTTGCAATAAAAAAAAATATAAAAATTGTTTATCAAATTTTTTATTTTTTATAAAAATCAATGAACTATCTCTAATTTTTTATTTTTTATGATATTTTCTGGCGGTTAAAATTATAAATCCTTATCGATTATCCGATTTGTTTTCTTTTTTAAAGTCATTCAAATTAAGAATACGATAGAAATAAGAGAAAATAAATCATATCATATATTTAAAAAGATAAATCGAAATCTATTCGAAAAAGATTGGCATATATAAGGAATTAGTTTTCACGCAAATCTCCAATTTAATTCGTAATAAGATTCTGCAAGAAGCATGTTAGTAGTTATTAATAAGAATCGCATGCTATATACAAGAAACACACATGTTCTATCTCCTTTCCTTTCATCAAAGTTATCTTTCATCCTTCCTTCCTTGCTCCGTCTCAAAAAATTTCTTTGCATTCAAACAACTCATCATAGTGGCAATGTCGTCCCATGATGTGTTATTTGAGATATTCTCTTGGTTACCAGCAAAAGCTGTTTACAGGTTCAAGTCAGTTGGCAAGTTCTCCTCAAAGTTTTCAGATGAAACATTATTTGCATCGAAGCAGGCTCAGAATGCATTGTTAAAGGATGACACGTGCTTCTTCATTCAATCAGATATTGGTCAGAGGTACAATGGCCAAACAGAGTTACACCCTTTACCGGGAGAGGAGCTATCATCTGGAGTCTCTAATGATGTTTTACAATTCTTGACTAACTCTGCAAGAATTGTGGCTTCAAGCAATGGCTTGATTCTTTGTCGTGCTACTTGTCAGAACCAAGTTGAGTTGTTTATTTGTAACCCAGCAACACAATCTTTGTCCCCCATTCCTGTCTCGGAGGATTTGCAGGTGAGTGTTGAGGCTGATCTCAAAATTGTTTTTGAATGCGACTCAGATGATTGCATGCTGTTTCTTTTTTGTGAGAACCCAAAAGATGGTTGGTCTTCAAATTTGTATTGCAATGTTTACCTTCACAAGGAAGGTGTATGGAAAGCACGGGAAGAAAGTTTCACCACTGGTGCCAGGAACTTGAGATTTGACATTCCTGTGATTCATAATGGTGTCATCCACTTCATCTCAGATTGTTCTCCTTACATTAACAGAAACAATCAATATTTTTGGCCATATATCATGTCCTATAATCTTGAGAGTGGAGCATCAAGAATGCTCCATGTGCCTAAAAAAGCAAGAAGGGGTTTTGATGATGACAGTTGTAACATGGGAATTTTTAAATGGGGTAAAGTCACTAGTTCAACTAAATCCATTTGTTTGGTGAGGTTTAGAAAGTGTATATTTACCGTATGGGCTTTGAGGGACTATGAATCAAGTTCTTGGAGAATGATTTTGAAAGTAAGAGTGAAAGCAATGGAATTGATGGAGCAAGATCCTATTGTCACAGGTTTTACTGTCTTGAATGGTGAACTTTTGGTCTTTGCTACAACGAAGAAGGTCTATGGCTATGGTTTGAGTAATGAAAATTGTATGGTACTTGAGGAAATATGTGAACATGGATGTGAAACCAGAGTCTGCTTCACTTCTTATTCCAACACATTGCGCACGTGTGGTATTGATGCCACAGCTTTGCCTCCAAAGAAGAAAATGTTGCAACCAAGTCCAACTTGGAAGTAGGATACGACTTTGCCTTGATTTAGTATTAGTTGTCCGGATGTAATCATTCCCATTCTTGTTGGTACTTTTTGTTTGAATTTCTATTCAAATATCAATACTTTTTTTCATAGATCTCATGGCCGAAATAGTCGTGTTATTGTTGATTTTGTTACCTGACAATTTTTAGTGAATAATGAGCTTTTCTTCTTCTTCTTTTTTGAAGTTAATGGTAGCCTGTAGCCACACTCTTTTCTAATGAATTTTTTTTTTTTATATAGTATCGTCATCGATTACTTCATTAGTATGATTCAAGGAAAATAAAATCACATTGCAAAATGTTGAAACTATCAAGCTCACTCAATAAAGTCTGAGGCAAACTCAAATTCGGTTCTTTTTGGTATTGTTAAAGAATAATATAAACTATTAAAAAGATCCTTACATCATCTTAAAATTTTGAGTTGAGATGGTTGTTTATATGATGGTATCAGAATATCTAAGAAATTTAAGCAAAAATCTAAGGTTAAATTCGCGTAACTTGTTTCCTATTATAGGTAAGAAGTGTTCAAGACTTTTTACAATGTTATCAGAACCTTTTTTTTTATAGACTACTATGGTAATTGCTGTTTATATTGCTCAACACTTGCACTTTGCAATTGTACCATTTGTCCTCGGCAGCTATTGCTTTGCTTCCCTCCATTTTGCACACCCTATATTCTCATACATAGATCTTGCGTACATCTATCAAAGAATATAGGATATTCATTCTCCTCATACATGGGGTAAAGTGCGATGTTATTTCTTCTAGAAAGTTATGCACTCAACTTTGTTAATTACCAGCTCTAGTTAATTGCTGTCCAAAACTTCATCACACCATTACTATTTTCTATATGCAACTTTTATAATCATTTCTCAAGAAATTCAATGCTTCGAGAACCTTCTAAAACAACTTTTTTTTTTTTTTGGTGTGGTTCTAAAAACAACTTTAATATTATTGTTATACACGACAACTTTTACTTGTTTTATTTCTCTATGTTTTACTGTCACGTCGTATCAATCAATAAAATTTATTTTTGAGCCTAAACAACAATTTTCTAAAAAGTCAAATATAAGTTTTTTCCTGATTATGAGGTGTCTATGTTAAATAAGAGGAAGTTCTAAAATTTCCAAGAATAACAGTAATCCTACATAAAACAATAATTAAAAAATATGTTTTACCATTCCGCATCACATCACATGGAGCCTCGTAAATGTTACAACTGTATCTGCTCTTTTAAATTTCCAAACGGGCTAAAGCTTTTTTCTTTTACTTCCTCTTTGCTACAATTGCAATTGCCAGTGTTGAAGTTTTGACCACATTTCAGGCACATGCCTTTGCACTCAGGATCACATACTGAATTCATGGTAATCTCAAGATGCACCCTGTCTCTTATGTTCTTTGAAATGTCAATTTGTTTCTCTTCAGGAGGAAAATATAGCTGATCATCCAAATCAATTAGTGCATCTTCATTATCATTCTCACCACTGTTTCCAGAGGTTGTAAATTTGTCTTCCCCAAAAATAACTCCCAAATCAATAGTCTCTGGTTCATCAATGGGTTCTTCAGTAAGTAAAAGAGAGAACTCAGAGAATATGCACTCGGCAGACGGCATGCAACACCTTCAATAGAAGATCACATTGAAACTGAGTTATTTTATTTAAAAGGAAATAGAAGAAATAATCTACGCAGTACAATATGACATTATAGAATAAGTCAGGGGCCTCCATTTCTGTATCAAGTTTTTTTTTTTTTTCCCACATGGAGACAATAAAATATTTTTTTCATTTTTTCTGGCCTGCCTTTTTGTTTTCTTCAACAAGTACTTGAATGAAACTGCTTATTTCCGCTTTGGCTACCTACTAAATGCTTGAAAATTGAAATCAAGGAAGATAATCTATAACAGTAAAGTGAACAATACATCAGATGGTATTTGTGATGGACAGCATCCAGATACCTAAAGGGAATTAACCTGCTAGCAACTATAGTAAACTTATGTGAGATATCATGTAACTTCAATCACCCAAGATTTCTTCCATGTTACTACAACTTATTGAAGATTGGTGTGAAATTTAATAAATTGAGATGGATAATGGAATACTATTAAACAAACAAGAAATATTTTTCACAAAAACAAACCAATCATATCAGACTATCAGTGCAGTTCACGGTTAGTTTACACAAGTCAACCAAAGGAAAGAAGAAGAAAAAAAAGAAGCTATTATACATTTACTACTTGGGAGACGATAACATTTGGACAAAAGCATTTGCATTGACTTGGAAATAGAAAAGATTCGGACTAAGCCTATAAATCTAATCACATTACACATCCTCAAGGCAGATGTACCAGATTCTTCATTATAGATCATAGTAGAGTTCACTGAAGAGAATAAAAGGTAGAACAAAAAGTTATATGCCAAGTTGAATGCAGTAAAATTTCAGTAGTGTGTAATTTTCAGTTAAAGCATTTTATTTGATGTATGAAGGTGGGAGTGAAGTGATAATGAAGTCGGAGAGACGAACCAATTTCAGGATTTAAAGCTTCCTTGGGGCTTGTTAGTCATATCTAGGAAGTTTATAGAGGATGTTTCAGGTAAGGTCATCCAAACAAAAATGATGCACAAACATTTTGAACAGATTGTTTTGTGAAAGATTGAGTTGATGACTGTTAACCATGTCAGCAAATTTGCAACTTCAATTTATATCGAAGTAATAGATTTAAGTCTATTAGTTCAATGAAACTTTTGTATTTCCCTCACTAAGGTCTATGCACCTTCACCCCACCTAGACCCCACAATAAGATAAACCATGGAAACTCCACTAGTCATCTCCACTTTGTTTTCTCTCCCCCTCTCCCATTCTAGTTAGCTCGGTAAGCAGTGGAGAGTGGACACATGAAAGAGAAAGAATGCATTTCCTTTGTTCTGTTAGTTTGAGTGATGCCGAAGAGGGTATGGAGGAGAGAGTTGCATCATATTACACAGATAAGTTTATTTGGTCAGATTTAACAGGAACATAATGGCTTCATTATACCCCTCCAAAATATAAGGAGGGGTTTGATACAAGGTATTTAATATGATGCATTTTGAGCGAAATGACTTAAATTCCAACATTAAAACTGCACTTTTCCATATTGTTTATTCAGAACATATAAGGCCATCCAACACCCAGTATAATATATATAACATTCCAAATTAAAGCGGGAATCAATAATCAATTACATGTAGTGGCATACAAAATACAAAATCAATTACTCCAAATTTTAACGAAGCAGGATGAGTTTCATTCTTTACATGTAGTGCACAACGCAAGCAAACAAAATACAAAACCACAAGATTATGACACCAGTCATCAAATCCACAATAAAAAACACCAGATGCTATGGTAGCTCAACTACAAGTTAAATACATAGGAGTCTGCCATCTAATTGGTAACAAAGCGCTCTCACACCCACAGGGTGCAAATGTTAACTATTGGTTCCATCTCATTACCAGCAAAATAACTTATATCATTTTCTCAAAAGCAAATGAGCAATTACAGATCAGCACTAAAGCTAAGGACTGATGTTAAACTGAGAAAATCTAGATATCTTCTAGAAACTAGATGAGTAGATTCTATCAAATTGAAGTTTCACATTGACAGAAGAAACAAAGGAATGCACATAGTTATACACCATACTATCGTATACCTTACTGTTTAATTCTTAAACTGACTGGTAAAACAAAAGACATAGTCCCAGCAATAATGGCAGACTAAATGTTTTGAAATGAAGATGATGTGGCATATTGAAACCATCCATTGCAACGCAGGCAAGTACAGAGAATGTTGGCACTACAATCTAAATAGGTAAGGAAAGAAAATTTTCTCATATGAAATAAACCTCATGCCGTCAGCCTTCATGATAACTGGGTAGTACACACAAATAGGTAAGAAAAGAAAATTTTCTCATATGAAATAAACTGTGTTTTTTTTTCTTCTAAAAAGTAAAATAAAAACACATGCTGTACACAAGCATACAAAGAGAGAAAGACAGAGAATGTTAACCAAATCACAATTTGATGATTTTCTATAATCAAGTAAGTAATTTCGCACTCTTAATTCTTAGAGGTTTGAAATCAAACTGAATAAGAAATGAAAAATGCATACATCACCATTATAATAGAAAGCTATTCCTTGCTTTACACAAAGCTGTCAATGTGGAGAGAAAAAAATAAACAATATATGTTTTTTTGTTACAGAGGAACAGGTACCATCCAAAGTCACTGTTGACATCAAGTATATGCTGTTATCATCAACTTGTATTAAATCACATGAAACTAATAGAGATCGGTCAAGAAAGTTTCATATAAAGGGAGTATTATGAGCAGGCTCTTCCAGCTAGTTTTGGTGAATAAATTTTTGTCTCATTCATGTTAAGAAAATAGATATTCATTCCTTGTTTTAAGACACAATGCAACTTATGTATTCCTAATAAGCAGAGTTCCTATGTAATTTTATCAAAAGTAAAGTAAAGAAAAGGGGAAAAGGGGGGAAGGAAGGAGACAAATGTTAAGACTAGTACCAGGTGGCAAGGGGTTATCTACTTCTGCCTTGCAAAATAAATTTGCAAATGATGCATAATCGAGCATCAAGACAATAATTTCTGTCATTAACTGGAAAATATAACTACACCATATAGATTTTAACTTTTGAGGCCTTAAATATTAATCTATATCAAAACAAATATAAAGCAATGTACAATCAAGAAAGAAAGTTACAAAAGCTAGAGATGATAAAAAATGTAAACAAAGCATAATATTTGTAATTAGGCAGAGTAAATTCATGAGGGTAATACCTATTGCAAAGAAGAGTGATGACAGTTTTTATGATACCATCAAGCCTCAATTTTTTCTTCTTCCTGGTCACATCTATAGAGATCTGAACAGGAGTTCCATTGGGGTAGTCCTTCACGGCTTTCGTAACACGCAATCCCATAACAGAAGCCCTAGTTTTTGAGACATCAGTGGAAAGCTTTCCCAGAGCTAATCTCTCCAAGGTAGTGCAATACTCCAAATGTGAAACTGATGCGTTTCTCTTGTATATAACAGCACCTTCCCATGGCGACTCTGTATCTTCAAATTCTTCTTCAACATCCCAATCCAAGGACATCGTACTTTGTTCAGTATATGACTCATAATCATGTCCCTTGCATCTAGCTACATACTTATGAAGATCATTTGGTTCATTTCTAAAGTGGGCGGATATATGCCTAATTTTACAACTTGAAACCGTTCTATGTTGTAAAGGGGTAAAGGAATTACAGGAAAATTTTTGCTGGGAATTTGAATTGTAAATCTTCCATGGTGAAAAACGCAAAGGGGCAATATAGGATGAGTGGACTACAAGTGACATTATTAGGTTCCAGTGATGATGGGTAGGCCTAAAGCAACAAAATTTGATTTGGAATTCTGGTAATTATGCAAAAGCAATAGTTGCTTCTTCTTCTTTTTTTCAATGGCAAATATCAATTGAAAAATGTGACAAAATCAGCAGCTATGTCTATGCAACTATGCAATATGCTCAGACACTTTGAGTTTGCAGGAAGCAGTTGACAACAGGCACTGGATTCTGAAAGGGAAGTAAAAAAATTTGGAATGAATAAATAAAGGAAAATTATAGCAGGGTAAAGAAAACAAACATATTCCCAGTGAATTAGAATAATGAGTTGCAATACAATACATAATTAAACAGAGGAAGAGGTTGAAGCAAAATGAAAATGAAGTTGAAACTAACAAAAGGGTAGCCAAGCCTGTATTCAAAGAATATGATACCCAAAAATAAAAAAGAGGACTTACAGTTACAGAGGTGGAAGAGACGAGGATGGAGGGAACACTGCCAAGAATTAAGGAAAGCAAAGAGAGAAGAGATAAAATTGTGCCAAAGGCGAGGAGGACACGGCGAAACACTAAAAAATAAAATAAATCGTTGCGTTTTTTTTTTTTTTTGTTTCTGTTAAATTTCATTTTTGGGGAAAATATTCATCTTTTTTAAAAGATATATATTTATATTATTTTAAATAAGAGAAATACATAATTTAATTTTTTTATTTAAATTTTAAATTCAAAAAAAAATCACTCACTCTATCTCCTATAATTTTTATTGCTTGCGTTTTTCTCTCACTTCAAATAACATAACTATGTATTCTTTAAAAAACAAACATTAAACCCTTCATGTTTTTATTATAATAATTTGAAAATAAACAATAACCTTTTATTATTAATTAATCACTTGCCACTTGCTAGTAATGAATTTTTAAACTACATCAAGCAATGTTAATAAAATCGGACTGGCTCGGTAAGGTCAACTAAAAAATTGGTGAACTGATTATATAATCGGTCCGGGTAAAGCAACGGGCCTACCATGCATCAGAACTGATATGATCCAGTGCCCGGCCGATTTTTGTGAAAACTGGTGATCCGGCCGGTCTCCAAAAAAAATCCAAAAAAAAATTTCAAAAAAAAATTATAATGAACATATTTGATTATTTTTTACTTATTGACTTACATAAGTTATGTATCTACAATACTAATATTATCTTAATTATGCACTATGCAGGAAATTTTGATTTAATTTATAGCTAAAGACGTAATTTAATGAACCTGAATCCCGTATCATGATCATTATATTTTTGTTTTGATTCTTTATTGGATAATAATGTGTGATTTATTATTTTTTATATTAAAATATTTAAAAATTTTATCATTTTTTTAGTAGTATGTTTATATGTTTTTAATATAAATTATAGATTTGTATATAATAATTGGGTTATCTGGTTCAACTAATGACCCACTGATTAAATGAATGACCAATATCTTAACCAGGTCAATGACCGATCGATTTTAATAAGATTTGCATAACTACAACCCAACTAATTAATCAACGAGTTCATTTTGAGTGTAACTAGAATAGGTATTCTCTGGTATTCAAAAAAATAAAGAATAGTGTTATCAAAAAAAAAAATAAAGAATAGGTATTATCTTATAAAAAAAAATATATATAAAAAGAAATAAATATAAAAGTAAAAATAATATAAATATGTTATTTTTTTTCATATTTATAAAACGGATATATTACGTGATCGATACATCAGTAACATCGAAAATATTATCTCAATCAACATAGCAACACCAGGTTTGCTAGGATCCATCAACACAATAATAAAATAAAATAATATTTGACATATGGATAAAAAAGAATAAAATATTTTTTCTATTTTATTTTTTAAAGTTTCATTGGACTAGAACCAAAATATATATTTTTAATGTTTTCTCTTTTTATTTTATTTTTAAAATACATCAGACATAAAATAAAATATTCACCATAAATTTGGCGTCTGAGACTTGGTTTGGGTCCAAAGATGGCCCGGGCTAAGCAGCACCTGCCGTTACCTCAGAAGCCCAATTGAGTCCTTGCCTGTTTGTCATGGGTATTGAAAAGGAGATGCTGTAGCCAATGAATTAGCTTGGTTGACTATTCTAAGCCCACATCATATGTGGCTAGGTCTCATGACCAATACGTAATTTTGCTCTCTAGAACATGTTTAACCTTAATCTGAGGTGGATCTATGAGATCAGATGAATCAGTCAATATGTAGAAGGCTACGTAGACTCAATTAATAGCTCTATTGGTGGAAACCTAGCCCAAGTTCAAATGGGGAAGATGTATAATTTTTTTTTACCTACTCCAATTATTTCTTTAAGATCCTTCTATCTTTACAACTCACAAGCTTTGATTCTTTGAATGGAATATGTAACTAATTCCGAGTCGATCGGGTTAGAAATGTATTTGATGAAATTAAACTCAAATTCTCTCTTCACAACCTGAAACTATGTTGCACCGACGTTGACACATAATACGAGATACGACACGACACTCCGACACGTTAATTCTAAAAAATATTAGATTTCAACTCGTTAGAACACATTTTAATATTACATAATATTTTAATTTATGTAGTGTATATTATATATATTTAATATTCAATAATTTAACAAAAAATGAAGTTAAACTTATAATATCCATCAATTTTGTAAATAAACATAAGATATCTCATATATTTATATTAAATTCAATAGAATGGTAATCGTAATTTAACGAATCTAATAGTTGGAACTAAAAACGTAATGCAACGTAGCCTTCAAATCCTTTTTTAAGTCTCCACAACACGTGTTGGAGTATCTAAGAGTGTATGAGTGTCGGAGAATGTCGAAAAATGTCACACACAACATGTCAAGTATTTTAAAATGCATAGGCCTAAATTACCAATTAAGATACACCCATGAAATATAAACCCCTCTCTTTAAAAGAAAGTTAAATATGAGGAGGTGCTATTCTTTAACAGACTTTTTATTGCGTGTTCTCTTCAAATTAATTATAGGTTTTTCAAGCATATCCCAAAGCTATATCTACTACATCCACTTATTGTGTGCTCCCTTGATAGTGGACGTTGAACAATGAGAGGTTGGTTTGAACCTGAACGATTACAATTTCTCAGTTACATATTAATCTCGAGAAGCTTCTAGCTAATAGACTAAAAACTGTACTAGATATAATAAACATTATATACTTGTATGATCAAAACACAGCAGAGAAAGCAAAGAAACCCAAACTCCTATTGCTTTGGTTAGCACATTCTAGATAATTATCTTATTTTTTGATATGAAAACTGCACTCTTGCAACGGTCAGTTAAAGTGATGATGCTACGGTTATGCCCTATGGGTTCTTCACAAATACAACTCAGACACAAGGGCATTTCGGTCCACTGGAAAAAACACACAACGAGAATGTTGCACTCCTCAATAGGTTACGTCCAAATTGGAACTCTGCAAAAGAATGAAAAAGCTCCAGCATTTATTATACAAGCTTCCTTGTTTTTTTTGTTTTTATATAAAACCAACTCACATGTTATAGGGTCTTGGAAATGTTCAGCTTTTTTTCTTGTCATAGAATCATATGGATGGTTCACGGGTTACACAAAGCCTAGACTCTCTCTGGTTCTACACTAACATCTTGACTTACACAGATGACCCTTTAGCTTCTTTGACTGATCAATTTTCACCATTAGTCCATGCCAAAGAGCTTCCCAAGAGAGACTTGCAGATACCCAATACCCCATTCCTTGTGAATCAGCAAGAAGAGTCTCAGAATGTTGGTGAAATTTCATCAGCATTTGAAGAATTGAGAGTCATGTCAGAAGACTCAGAAATGGTGAAATCTGCAGGGAGGGAAAGAGAGAAGAGAGAGAGGAGAAAGAGGAGGAAGTGGAACAAGTTTGGGCCAAATGGAACAAAGGTGATTCTTGGAGGGCTTGATGTTAGGGAAGTTGGTGGATTTTTTAAGTTTCAGCAGCAAACTAAGTTGCCTCCATTTGATGATGATGTGGCAATGAAACAACATCTCAAGTCATGGGCTTATGCAGTTGCATGCACTGTCAAATAAAGCAATTTGGAAGGTGAAACTAACTCTCTAGTGTAACTTCACCATCTGCATTGTCAAATTCTCACCTCCTCTCACTGTCAGATTTGAATGTCTTATGTGGGATGTTGAAAGATTAATGCATCCTTTCTCCCCATTTCATATCTGTACTGTTTTCTTCTGTAGTATTTGTGTGTATGAATTTAAACCTTGTTTGTTAGTGTTATTCCTATTATTGCTCAAGCGAGAATAATAGTTACGCTTAAATTGGAGGATGCTTTTTTTCTATTTATTTATGGAAAATATTTTTCTTATATTGTAGGAAAATAATTACCTCATACTGTAGAAATAAAATTACAAGTGAAACTCATAAATAAGAGGAGAGAAAAAAAAAGTGGTGAGACTGAACCTTTTTTATGTGTGTAGAAAAGTTGTTTATTTCATGTAAAATGAGATAAATAAAATCCTTTATTTATTTATTTTCATTCGGAGAAACGGGCTCGTATAACTATAGACTGCATACTCATAGTGCATACATCCGTCCAATTCACAAATTACAAAAGAGCCTCGTACTCGTACACTGGGCTTTTTTTTATGGGTTTATCATCTATCATTTAACATGACCACAAAAATTTTCCTACACACACAACATTTTGTGGGGCCCGCAGCAAAAAAAAAAAAAAAAAACTTCGGCACGCAAAACGAATCTCTATAACATAACACAATCACTTTTCCTACAACATAACTCTTATAAAACCCTTTTTTTATATACGTAGTTCAAAGAGAATGGCATAAATATATATATAAGCTCCAATTATTTATTGACACCTAAAGGATTTTTAGAAACTCTCTCTCCCTTCTTATTTTGTAAGATAGAAAGCAACTTGTGGTGCTGATATGCGATCACGGGGAGGAAATAATTTGAGATTTATTAGGCTTTTTACAACGGATTACTCTAATGGCACAAGTTATTAAGGGTCATGATTTTTATTTTCTATTTTTCTTTTGACATATGTATACATTGGAAACGTCCTCTTATCTTACACCAAAAAGCTTAAACAAATCTATACTGGCAAAGAAAAAGTTAAAAAGGTAAGAGAGGATAATGCCAAAAAAAGAAGAAGAAGCTAGAATGAAGGTAATCCCCTCAAACTGTGAACACTAGAAACTTCCCGTGATTTAAAACTAGTTAAGTTAACCCATCGTGTGCATGCACAAATAACCCGCAGTTAATTTGATGATTTAACAAATTTTAAAGAGTTGAGTTGCTGAGTTTTAAATTATATGAGATATATTACTCTTAAGTCTGAACCCATAGTTGAAAAGAGCTCCTTAAAATTAAAAAATAAGAAGTTATAGCACCTAAATATTATCTAGTTGGTAACCGAAGATATTTGTGATTTATCCTAATCTGCATCGTCCTTCTTAAAGGCAATGAAGTTTGGGCAAAGGATTAAATTGAGGGGTAATCAAGTGGGAATGACATCAATTATATTTTCCTTAATTTCTTGTTTTTAACTTACGGTCTGGATAGAATTTTAAGTTCTGAATTCGATAATCTTTTCTTTCTATTACATGCCATAGATCAAAAACAAAACAAATTTGCATGTTTGTTTCCATTTCATTGCTGCCATGCAATGATAATATCTACCATGATTTGCACTTCAGAACACTAAACAAATAAAATTATCATAACAACGAATTTTTTTTTGAAATCTCAAGGTTCTTAACATGGTATCAGAGCGTTCGAAATCTCACCGCCTCCCACTTTCTTTGTAGTGGAATTTCCACATGTAGGTTGGCTTGTATGTTGTCCACCCTTCAAGCCCAGTGAACTCTCGTGTGAGGGGGCGTGTTGAGAAATATAGTCCTTCATTGGTTGTATGGGCAACTAATGTGAGGTTTATAAAGTCTTGGACACTCCCATCCTTTGAGCTAGCTTTTGGGTGGTGTATCCCAAGATTCTTTACATACCTTTGCGAGATTTTAACTTTTGTGCCGATATTAACACGGCCTGCAATGGCAACTTTGCAATGTATATATACACACCTTTGGCATGTTCTATTTTGTCAAGTTCTAAGAGCTGCGGATACCTCTCTTTTAATACAAGCTTTTATAAATTAACCATGTCCACTTGAAGGTCATAACATTTGGTAGTGGCACAGTTTGATATTGTAAGGAAGCAAAAATGGTTGCAGTAAATGATGGAATCCGCAGCAGAAAGAAGGCATCATCAAGAGGAGATAACAGGTTTGTTGGTGTAAGACAAAGACCCTCAGGGAGATGGGTGTCAGTGATTAAGGACTCATTTAAAAAGGTTAGGCTTTGGCTTGGAACATTTGACACAGCTGAGGATGCAGCTCTTGCATATGACAATGCTGCTCGTGCTTTGCGTGGTGCCAATGCTCGCACCAACTTTGATTTGCCAGAATCTGCAACCCCTTGTGGTGGTGGTGGTCCCAACTACATGCCAGATATCATTGAGCCTTTTTCATTTGAGGATGTGTGTGAGCCAGGTGAAGGTGAAGGTGCTGGTGGCCTTCTTGGTGCACTCAAGGCTAAACTGATTCATGAAAAGGGGTTGAAGTTTCCCTCACATGCTAGTTCCCCAATTGCTGGTGTTGAATCTAGTGCTGCAAGATCAACTCAGAAGTATAATGGGAAAAAAGAGCTATCATCATCTGGTTCTGACTTCCCTCGGATGAATGGAAGTTCAAGCAGCACTGTGCCGGGTTTAACTTGTACTTTATCAAACACTTCTGCTAAGAGTGTGCTTATCCCTTATCATGATGAAGGTGCTCTAGCATGCAATGATGCTGGAGTCAACTCAAATCAAATTTCTCAACCTCCACCCATGACAAGTGTGAGTTGGTCCAATGAAATAGTAGTATATGATATGCCTTGGCCTACACAGATTTGTCAAGTTCCTGAAAGTAGCTTGTTTGCCCCTGTAAGTGCAGGCACCTCTACAAGCCCACTTTCTGGGGTCCATGAGTCCACTATTGGTATGAAAAATTCAGATCTTAGGCCTTCAATTGGTAACAGAAGTGACCAAGTCAATGTAATGGGCATGCAATTGCCTCTAATTGGTGGAGCAACAACTGAAGGATTTTGGACACCCAAGCACACTCAATTCGTGCTGTGTGAGAACAGCAGTTGGTTTGGTTCTAGTGGCTCATGGGATCCTGTTCTCTCTGTGTCCTCTGAGCTAGCTTGATTAGTGTCAACAAGTCAGCGAAAGAAATTTTAATTAGTCAAATTCCTAGTATAATCTTCTAATATCCTTTTTCTTAAATGAGGGAAAAAGAATGTTAAGTTTATTCCCTTCATTTGATATATATGTAACCGTAATTTTCATCATTTTGATCTGTAATGCATTATTAATTCATCTTAATTTATCCTTGTGCTGGAAGTCAAGCTCATACTTGGGGTTTTTCTAGTTCTGTTTTCTTTTTTTATTTCTTGGGGTTAAAGATGTAGAAGTTTTTTTGTCAGACTTTATTTTATTCACCAAAAGTTTTTTGATTTTTAATGACAAGAAGTTTTTATTAGCCAAAAATCTGAACAATTTCAACCAGATTTTTTATTAAAAATGATTACTGTGTGGTTTTACTTATGAAAAAGGTCCCATTCAATACTTGAATGGTTAATTAATGTGATTACTTGTTAATCACTTCATAATAGCTTTGACTACTCAAGTGATATCCTTTATATTAATTCTCATAATTTTGATTCCCAGATGGTAAAAGCAAGTGCTTGTGAAGTATGGTAGAGTTTTCAGGATCTTATTATTTTTATGTGTCTAAATGAAGGGTCCCACATTTGATATAATCTAAATCAAGGGAATTTAAGTACATACAGGGATGCTTTGATGCCCTGCTTTACTATTTATTCCAATACAGAAAATACTAATTTTGCACAAATTTCTTGCCCAACAATTCATTTAGCTCATCAGAACCACCTTAAGTAAATTATTATATGCAAGTTAAAATCCTCAAAATTATGTAATAGGTCAAGCTTCATTGACAAGATCTGGTAGAAAATCGAATATAATCGAAGACTATAAAGTGATGGGCATTTTGTAGGATAGGGGACATGACATAACCTGCGAGATGCACAATCTATAGCTAATGGACGAGAGTTTTTGCATGTTGGCATTCCTTTTTCTTATCTATTCTATATGATGAGAATCCAGGTTGCATCCCGTCATTTCCACTCAAAGGAAAGCAAGTACTAGTGCTTATATGTTTAAAATGAATGGTCCTGGTTATTGGTTATCCAACATACCTCTTAATATTCACAAAGAATCATGGACTTGTATTAAATGGAAAATGCATCATATAATTGCAGAAAATTGGCTCATGTATTTTGATATATATTAGTTTTATTTATATTCATCTTTAGTAAGTATGTTTGGTGATTTAAAAAAATTGTTAGAAAACAACAAATGACCTACTTGTGTAAGAGAGAGGATTTATTTAGGTTACCAGAGGTGGTATATAAGAAGCTTAGGATTTTGGTTAGGTTAAAACTTACAAGAGGTTTTAAACCTAAAAAAATTGCTAAACCATGCATATTGAACTCTTTTTTCTTTCTGTACTGATATTTTTATTTGTTAATTTTTTCTTATTGGTGATTTGTACAACACAAACATGACATTTGGAGTTCAAGCGCTTATTCTCTTAGTTTTCTGCTGCTGCTTCTCCAAGATTTTGAAGTGACCAAATTGCTCTAAGATTTGATATTTTGTTCTGGCTTTCCATGTATTGTTCAGCTGCTACTCAAAAGATGAAAGTATTAGATACCATGTACATGAGAGGGGGAGAAGCACCATTTCTGCCACAGTACGTTCCACCCAAAAGATGCCTATCACCAATCACATATAATTCAAATGCAGAAAAGGGTGAAGGAACGTGGACAAACATTAAAACACAACCTCTTCCCTGCCTAGGTGAAATGTAAATATAAAACCGGTGGTCTAAATTAGGCCAATAATATCAAGGTCATGATATCAACCAAAATAAAGCATGTGGAAGAGCATATTCCACACACACACACACACGGAGAGACTTCAATTTTGCTTTCTTACCACTTATTCTGGAATATATATATAAACCTATGGGTAGCTTAATGTTGCATTGCAACCATTTGAACATTTTCTGAAATAGAGAAAGATAGAGGGAGGCTTCACTCTGGCTCTAAAGAGTGCTGAAACAGAATTGCATTGCTGAAATGAAGAGTTGTGATGAATGGAAACCTTTTCTTGTAATGATAGCAATTGATTTTTCTTTAACCATAGTAAATATTCTTCTCAAGAAAGTCCTTGAAGAAGGAATGGACCATTTGGTTCTTATCACATATCGTCTGTTAATTTCTACTATTTTCTTAGTCCCACTCAGCTACTTTTGGGAAAGGTGGGTACCCTCAATTACTTGATTCAGTACCCTTTCTATATTTATTTATTTATTAATTTTAATATTGTTAGCATGCAGATAGCCAAGTTACAATAATGCAAGACTTTGTATTTTCTTGCAGAAATGGAAGACCACGTCTCACATTCCGAATTTCATGTTTCCTTTTCTTCAGTGCCATTGTTGGGTTAGTCACAAATATACAATCTTTCTTTGTTGTTCCAATTCTCACTAGTTCTTTTTCTTCAAAATTGTGTGTTGTGGTTAACATGATTGTAAAAAATACCGTAATGAATACTTTCTTGTAGGGCATCGGTCACACAATACTTATTCCTTCTAGGGATCCAATACACCTCAGCTACCTTTGCTTGTGCCTTTGTCAATATGGTGCCTGTGATCACATTCATTATGGCATTACCATTTGGGTATGAAACTATGAATATGTACACAAACCTGAATTATTCTAGGCTATTCTTTTATTAACTATCATCACCCAAATAGATGATAACTGCATCATCCATTCCCTTTTCTCTTGATTCTACTACAGATTAGAGACTGTGAACATCAAATGCAACAGTGGCAAAGCGAAGATTCTTGGTGCATTTGTGTGCATAGGAGGGGCATTGTTGTTGACACTTTACAAGGGAAAGCCCTTGTTTGATTATTCTAACTATCAATCTGTAGCTCCAGAAGCCATGAGATCTACAATGAAGCAAGATTCTACTACTAGAATGACAGAGAAATGGACCATTGGTGTAATAGCTTTGATTCTAGGAACCAGCTTTTGGTCTTCTTGGTTTATTTTGCAATCAAATATAGGAAAGAGATACCCATGCCAATATTCTAGCACTGCCATCATGACCTTCTTTGGAGCCATTCAATCAGCTATTCTTGGCTTGTCCACTGGCAGGAACTTGTCCAAGTGGGTTCTCAAGGGAAAGATACAAATAATCACTGTTCTATATTCTGTAAGTACACACTCTTATTAGTTAGAATGTTAGATAATGAATCAAAGTTTGGCTTATGGTTACAGCTGTTTTCTGATTCCGGGTATTCTGTTTAAAAAAGAAAAGAAAAGATAAAAACATCCAACAATGACCATTCCCTAAAATATGCCTTACTAGAGTTGAGGGTGGTGTCAATTAGAAGAGTGATAATATATTTGTATAGAATGTGGTTTAGGAAGTTTGTTAACAAAAGTGAAACGTTTTTGTGTTTGCAGGGGATGGTTGGATCAGGTTTCTGCTATGTGGGCATGTCATGGTGTGTCAAGAAAAGGGGTCCAGTCTTTACTGCAGCATTCAGCCCTCTTGTTCAGATAATGGCAGCCATGATTGATATCCCGGTCTTGCATGAACAGCTCCATCTTGGAAGGTGAACTCTTCTTCTACCACTTAAGTTCTTGTTAGAATTAAGAGGGAAATAGAAAAATCATCCTTTAAATCTGATTTTGCATCTTTGTGCTTGTTGTTTAGCGTGATGGGATCTATGTTGGTCATGATCGGATTATACATTCTTCTATGGGGTAAGAGCAAGAGATGCAAAGCCCTCCAAGAAGTTGATGAAGTAA
This sequence comes from Gastrolobium bilobum, assembly GCF_033153095.1. NCBI lineage: Eukaryota > Viridiplantae > Streptophyta > Magnoliopsida > Fabales > Fabaceae > Gastrolobium > Gastrolobium bilobum. Next base: position 80,325 of record NW_026896603.1, read on the forward strand.
AGGAACAAGAGCCGCAAATACAACATACTGCCGTCTCCTGTGATTCACAGTCTCACTGAGATCAATTCGGGTTATATTTATAAAATTTTTGCTTACCAACTATACACCATTTATTGAATTATATTATGTAGTTTCGAAAATACATAATGTAATTTATAAATAAATACTTCCCCATTTGTAATTATTATTTTTACGCCGCAATCGCGTAGAAAAAACTTACACAATTTTAAATGAAACACGGTGTCGTGGTGCATGTTGGTTGATTGTTTTACCTAATACTTTAAAAATCACTCTCCGTTAAACCCGACTAGCGAGTGTGGGATAGAGGAAATTCTTGTACGCAGCCTTACCCTTTTACCTAATACTTTATCAGAAAAATATTTCTGCAGTTAATGCAGATAAGTTATTTGCATTTACTTCCAAAACGACGTCGTTTTGGGATTGAAAAATTAGAAAATTATAATTATAAAGACTATAATAACCCTAAAATAAATTAAAATTACAAAAACACCATGATTTTCGTCCCAAAACGACGTCGTATTGGGCTTACTGCAGATAACTTATCTACAGTAACGGCAGAAAAAGTGAACCCATACTTTATTGGAAAAAATATGTGTCATTTTAAAGGATATAAAATTGTCATTTTCAGAGAGAGAAAAAGATAGATAAAGGAGGAGAGAGAATTGACAAAAAAATAAAGGTGTGGGTCTCACCTCTTTGTGAGAGTGAAATGATATAAGTTGTGTCATTTAAAAGGATAAACATTTTTTCCTACTTTATTATTCTCTTAATTTCCAAAGAAGGAGAACCGAGAATATAAAAGTTCAATAAATGTAAGGTTTATCGTCTTAAGAGATAAAGTTTTCTTCGATAACCCAAAACTACTACTTCTAGGAGTGTTACGAAAATTAATATAAGATGTTTTGGTAAAATTCAATAACAAAATCCCAAAGTGTAGCTTAGTTGGTAAGTGGATTGTAGCTTAAAGATCGAACTCCCGTGGTTGATGAAGTCAATGGTTCAATTCCTACAAGAAACACTTTGAGGCTGGTGATGAAAATCATTACGCTTCAAGCCATGAAGGGATTAGTCTCATATTAGGAAATAGGGTATAATAACCATCACATGTAATTGTGGATTTAATTATGGATTAATAATTTTATCATAATACTCACGAATAATTAAAATGGGAGTATAAGAAATTCCAAATCACTTGGTTCCTACCATGTTAAGAACTTTGAGGTCACCACCCCAAAAGCTAGTTCAAAGGGTGGGAGTGCCCAATGCCTTATAAACCTCACATTGGTGGTATGGGCAACTAATGTGAGGTTTATAAGGCCTTGGGCACTCCCACCCTTTGAGCTAGCTTTTGGGGTGGTGACCTCAAGGTTCTTAACATGGTATCAGAGCGTTCGAAATCTCACCGCCTCCCACTTTCTTTGTAGTTGAATTTCCATATGTAGGTGGGCTTGTATGTTGTCCACCCTTCAAGCCCAGTGGACTCTAGTGTGAGGGGGCGTGTTGAGAAATATAGTCCCACATTAGTTGTATGGGCAACTAATGTGAGGTTTATAAGACCTTGGGCATTCCCACCCTTTGAGCTAGCTTTTGGGGTGGTGACCTCAAGGTTCTTGTGAGAAATTTTCAGAGAAACGCATTGGTACCCATATTTTCGTATGGGATTCACTGTGGAGAGGTTCTTTTTCCCCTAAGATTTCGGGTTTCATGGAAAAGATGGATTTTGATTGAACTTGAGGCCATGAGAGCTTGAAGTAAGCTTTTCCCTTCATTCTTGGGTATATTGTGGTAAGGAATCACCTTTCTTTTCTTGTTTCCATGAAATTTTAAGAATTCTAGGTTTGAGGAATAATGAATTCGAAATTTTAATGGTGTGATGAGTTAGAGAGTGATTTGGATATAGCTTCTTTTGTTAAATATGCTTGGGATTGGCTCCTGTAAAAAGAAAAAATATAAAATCACAATTTAGAACACTTTGATAAATTGGATTCAAAATCAAGTGTAGGTGTCTTTTATGTTTAGTCTTGAAAATTGAATATGATAGAGTAGTATATATGTACGATTGTCTTCACATATTTGGAATAGGTTGTGATATTGTGAGAGATTTTGGTTGTGACCCCTTGAGAAGTGCATTGGAGGACAATGCTCGACAGGTAAGCTTTTGGTCATTGGGGTTAATCCCCCGTTTGTTTCACCAAAATCCGAGAGAGGATGGTTCTTTGATATGGTATGTTGAAAATGATTTGTTATATGTTGCATGAATATGCATGTATGTATGTTTGTGTGCCACACAAGACGATGTTTCCTTGCGCAAAGCATAAGACGGTGTTTCCTTATGCATAGTATGAGACGGTGTTTCCTCATACGGTATGTTGCAAGACGATGTTTCCTTGTGTAATGCATACTTGGTTATATTCTCTGACCAATAGGATTTATTATTTGCACACTGCATTAATATACATATTCTGATGCATGCATAGATTTTATACTGTGGTTATACTATAAGTGAGCTTAGGGGTGGAGGAGCCATCCAAGAGTCCCTAACTTATTGAAGTAATTTCTATTATCTCACCCCACGTTACGGGAAATTTCATTTAATGTACAGGAGCTAATGGTGCCGAGGCATAACGTGGCAAAAGGTCAGAAGAGAGATACTATCTGACATGATAGTATGATTTGATTGATATGCTCATATGTATTTGGCATAATTTTATTTTGGATATGTATCTATATGCCATGTCATTATTTTGAGAGCATAAGGGATGTCTATGCCATGTTACTAGTCTGTATAAGTTGTAGTGATGCATGCTTAGGTATATATTACTTATTTAATTGCATCTCTTTTGTTTATTTGATGTAATTGTTTAAGTAACATTATGGACATTATATGGAGATCATATTATTATGAGATAGCCGAGGCCGTGGATGACTAAGCAAGATGTTTATTCATTTTGTGGTATGCTTGGTATATTGATAAATTGTTAATCATGTGAAAAATTCTAGGATGAGAATTAATCCCAATAGTCCGAAAAACAGACAGAATGTCGTTTGCGAAATGTAAAAAGAGTAGATATGATTGCAATACGTAAGGAAAAAGAAAAAAGTTAACCACAAGTTTCCGCATTTAATAAGTTAAAATGTGCTGCGCTTGATATCATATGAATGTTAATTAACCGGCTGCAGACAAGGCGTTACATAGGGACACCCTGAGTTTACTAAAAAAAAAAAATTCATATAACAAAGAAACAAATAAAATTATTAAAATATCCTTTATTAGTCTTTTCAATTCCCACAATGGTGTAATTTTAGAATTGTTGGAGATAATTTTATTTCCTATGGCAAGAAAAATATTTTTCTTATAAATATGTAGCAAAACATGATAATTTCTTTTAAAATAAAATAAAATTATATTTTTTAAAATGAAAAATATTTTTTTCCTTATTTTTATTATTCAACCTGGGAAAACCTAAGTAAGTTGTTATTATTATTATAAGACTTAAATATTCAATTATTGAACTTGACGAGGTGGAAAATATCTTGAAGATTCAATATATCTCGGCTAAAATTTAAAATAAAATAATGCACCTAGTTTTATTTTTTTCTTAACCTTTTATGATTATTGACACCTGAATCTTAATTTTTTTTTTAATTTTTAATAAAAGAGCCGAAGATATGTTTGACGGAGTGATTTTATTAGGCTCCTAATGAATCAACTCACTTATGAATGGATGTAGAAAAAAAAAAGTGAGATAGTAATTAGGTAAAACTAAATATTGAAAAACGAAAAGGAAACAGGAAATAAGATTGATCGACTATTTTCTCCATATTTAAAGAAAATCATTTGCTCCCCTTTCCAAATTATACGTTAATTTGTTTCTCTTCTCAAATTGTTTATGGAGTAAATTTTTTTATGTTAAAATTTCACATGATATCATCATTAACACTAGAGATAGACACATTTATTAAATATACGAGGATTAATTATTATTAATGAAAAAAAAAGATAAACATAAAAATTTCATGTGACCAAGTGGTTCAATACTTCAATTCATTTGAAAATTTAATATGAGAGAATCTATTTGCACGATGGAGTGAATCATTTTATATCTTACTTAACATGATATAGTAGTGTGAGAACTATAATTAAACAAAGGTAAATCAATAATAATAAAAAAAAGAAAAGAAAAATTAAAATAGATATTTACAAAATTATTACCATAGATTATAATTATAATTTTCCACATAACTATTAAAATAAAGGGAAAAATTATAGTTATTATTATTTATGTTATCACTTCATATTATTAATTTTATTATTGTTAAATCAACAATTGAAAAGTAACATTAAATAAAAGTCGTTGATTTAATTTTGATTCAATAATAATAAAATTAGTAATAAGAGGTGATAAGAAAAAATGAAAATAAATATAAATAAGGGACATGATATACTTACTACTAAAAATATTTATCACATTTATAACAAATTTAATCACCGTTGATTTCTGTCAATCTAACGGTTATATTTATTAATAATTAATTAATAAGTACAACTCAATAATTTCTAAATAAATATAACCATTAGATTGATGAAAATCAACGATAATTAAGTTAGTTATAAAAATGATAAATATTTTTTGTGGTAATTATATTCTTCCTCCGTCAAGAAATCTATTTTCAAAATATAAAATAGGGACAAAATTTGAAATAGAGAGAGCTAGAGACTTCCCCTTCCATTCCCTGTGCCTCGTGTCAGTGCGGCTTTGCGCAGTTCACCTTGCTTGTACAATCTATTATTTTTCTATGGTATATATTCATTCAGCGAATTTAGGGTTAGAGTTCAGAGTTTTTTTGAGAATCGATGATGGCAGAAGAGGAGGCTAAGCTTAAGCCTCGACGACTCAGAGGTCACGAGGACAGCACTTCCTGCTGCATTGCCTCACGTGACCGCCCTCACCTCATCGTCACTTCCGGCGATGTGAGCGCTCCTTTCTAACTTATCTCTCTCTCTCTCTCTCTCTCTCTCTCTCTTATTTCGCTGGGGTTCACGGTTCAACAATACTTCCTTTCATTTCACCTGCTATGTTATTATCATTTATGATATGATGCTAAATTTCAACAAAGTCTAGACTCGTCTTCTTGCTTTCGGAAATTTAACTTAACTATCTGTTTCTAATTGTATCTGTTCCAAAAAAAAAAAAAAAGGATGGTCGCGTTTGCTGGTTTGACTTGCGATGCAATGATGTGCCGCGACTCAGGATGGATGTCAGCGTCGAACCCATTCCCTCCTTGAGTTTCAAGTCAGGTCTGTTCTTTTGTATTTTAACCATTGGTTTTAATTTAGCTACCGCATGCTGAATCTTTGTTTCGAACTCTTATTATATATGTAATTACCCAAGGGTGATGGCTAACTACTACTTAATTTTGTCATGAATTTTTTGTTCTTGGTGTGAGACCTAGGTTGCTTTTCATTCATTTTGAGGAAACATCACAAATGGTTGAGTCAATGGACAATTTTTTGTCTTGTTAGCTGTTGGATGATTAATGCGTTAATTTTAATTTTGTTATATGCATTAATTTTATCTTGTCTCATGGCTTCCTCCACCGGCTCTACCGCTACGTCTTCAGCTCCCAACTCGCAGGTATATGGTGAAAATCAGTCCATTCAGATAACTAATCACAAGTTGAATGGAAAAAAACTTCCTCCAATGGTCTCAATAAGTCCAATTGGTTATTAGAGGAAGGGGAAAGATGGGTTATCTCACGGGAAAGACTAAAGAACCTCGTGAAAATGATCCAAAATATGAAGATTGGGAGATCGACAACTCTATTGTCATGGCTTGGCTGACTAAGTCTATGGAACCTCAAATTAGCCACACTTATTTATTCCTTAAGACAGCTAAGGAGATTTGGCATGCTGTAAAAAAGAATTATTCGGACCTAGAAAATACCTCTCAAGTCTTTTGAGATCAAGAATAAACTAAAAAAGTTGCATCAAGGAGGCATGTCTGTCACTGAATACTATACTAAACTGCAAAATTTGTGGCATGAACTTGATCTCCACTATGAGACTAATCTTGGAGGCTTGGCAACTGACATCAAGTTTCAGAAACACTTGGCGAAGGAGAGACTTTATGAGTTCTTAGCTTCCTTAATCGAGACCTTGATGAGGTTAGAGGATGTGTTCTAGGATAGCGACCATTTCCCTCTCTTGATGACGCCTTTGCTGAAGTTCGAAGGGAAGCTAGTAGGAGGCATGTCATGTTAGGGGAGGAATCGTCTTTGGATGTGAAGAAGATTGCTGACGTGTCTGCCTTAGCTGTCAAGGGCAACCCTGATCGTGCCTCTAGAGATTAGAAACGGACAGGTAGACCACGGTGTACTCACTGCAATAAAGAGGGTCATACTCGTGACACTTGTTGGGATATTTATGGAAAGCTAGCAAGTTGGAAGCCTAAAGGGAAAAACAAGAGTCGTGGCTATCATGCCTTGGTTGAAGACAAGACAGAGGACGACCGAGCCCCAGGTGATTCAAGTGGTGTTTTCCTAGCAAGGCTCAGTTTGATCAACTTCAAAGGCTTCTAAATACGTCTACTAGTCCTTAACCCAGTGTTCCATCTAGCAATGTGGCTAAACAAGGTACTGTGTTTCATGTTGATGGTAGTACTCATTGGATACTTGACTCCGGGGCCTTTGATCACATGATAGGTAATCCAATATTGTTTTATGGGAAAAACTACTCTTATGCAACATAAGAGTAATTTATCTCCTATATACCCATCGAAAACCGTGACACTTTTTTTTTCTTCCTTTTTTTGTAAATAGTAGGCCCCACCACATGTGTCTCTACAACATAAGATATCTTCTCTCATGTAACATGAGATTAGATGAACCCTTGTTTTATTCCTATAATCCATGTTATGGGAACTCTCGGGTCAAAATATCGGATGAAAGTTTTTCCCAAATTGCTAGGAAAAGGTCAATTAAACTCTCCAAGAAGATTGTGTTAAACTCTGTCCTACATGTCCCTAATTTAGCATGCAATATCATTTCTGTTAATAAGATGACAACAGAGCTTAATTGTGTTGCTAAATTTTCGGTGCATGATTGTGTTTTTCAGGAACAGGAATTGGAGAGGATGATTGACAGTGCTAAAGAAGAAAAAAGACTTTTACATTTTTTAGGGATATGATCATGTGGAGAATCAAGCTGCTTTTCTTGAAAATGGTCCTTTTTTTGTTTCCAATTATGGTGATGATGTAAGGTTGTGTCACCGTATGTTAGGCCACCTAAATTTTCATTATCTTCAAAATTTGTTACCAAATGTTTTTATGAATGAAAAACTTAGTGTTTTTTCTTGTAACATCTGTCAATTAGCAAAACACTCTCGTGTATCATATCCCATTAGGAAATATAAAGAATTCTCCCCTTTTACTTTTGTTTAGTGTGGGTTCATCTCGTGTAAAAATTTTTTGGACTCGAGATAACATTCATTGATGACCATTCTCGAGTGTGTTGGGTCTATATTCTCAAAGAAAAGTCTGATATGTACAAGATTTCAAAAAATTTCATGCCATGGTTGAAAACCAATGTGGCACCTACATAAAAATTCTTCGGACGAACAATGGTAAAGAATATTTTAATTCCGTCCTTGGAGAATACTTGTTTCATCATGGCATCCCTCATCAGAGTTCATGTCCTGATACTCCTCAATAGAATGAGGTAGCAGAGAGAAAGAATAGGCACCTTTTTGAAGTTGCTCGTGCTCTTATGTTTACCATAAATGTCCATAAATATTTGTGGGAGTAAGTCGTTCTAACTGCCTTTTACCTCATCAACTGGATGCCTTCCCGTGTCCTTCAGTTTCTTTCTCCGCTATCTAGTCTTTTTAAGACCTATCCATCTCTTAGCTCTATATCTTCACTTCCTCCAAAATTATGTGGATGTGTTGTGTTTGTCCATGTTCCATCACACCAACGATCTAAACTTGATCCTAAATCTCACGAGTGTGTCTTCATTGGATACTCTCCTACTTAAAAAGGATATAAATGTTATTCCCCATCTCTCCAAAGGTTTTTTTTTACTCTGTGGATGTCAGTTTCTTTGAGACTCGATCTTTCTTTTCTCGACCTTTTTTTCAGGGGGAGTTTCTAGATGAAGACCAGTCATGGGAACCCACAATTTTACCTCTTCCTTTATCCATCCTTTCATCATAGAACTCACCACAATTGGAAATAGGGAAAGATGAGCGGTTGGAAAAAGGTGGAGACAATAATCAGCGTAAACAATTGCTGGTTTGTAGTAGGAGACAACCTCCTCAAAATGTAAATAATCTAGACTCCTTGCACTGCCAGGATTCCACTTTGGCTTCTAGTTCCAACAACCTGGTTCTAACCTGGCATGCCTATGAGGATTTACATTTGCGAATTGCTCTCAGGAAAGAAACCAGGTCTTGTACTTCATATTCTATCTCTTAGTATGTCTCCTATGATATATTATCTCCATGTTTTTGTGCCTTCAACCCTGTCTTGGATAGTATGAAGATTCCAAAAAATATTCAAGAAGCCCTTGATGATCCAAATTAGAGGTTGGCTGTCATTGAAGAAATGGATGCTTTGGAAAGAAATAACATATGGGATGTCTTGGAATTACCAAGAGGAAAGTAACCAGTGGGTTGCAAGTGGGTGTACATCATAAAATTCAATGCAAATGGCAACATCAATAGATATAAGGCCAGACTAAATGCAAAGAGGTGCACTCAAACATATGGAATAGATTATCAAAAAACATTTGATCCTATTGCCAAACTCAACACTATTAGAGTCTTACCATCGTTAGCTGCTAATATTGATTGGCCCTAACAACAATTGGATGTGAAGAATAACTTTTTGAATGCTGACCTATATGAAGAAGTTTATATGGATCCTCCACCTATTTTCGAAAAAGGAGCTGACTTGGTGTGTAATTTAAAGAAGTCTCTCTATGGGCTCAAACAATCTCCTAGAGAATGGTTCGATAAATTCACCCAAGCGGTCAAGAGGAAGGGCTTCTTTCAGGCCCAAGCTGATCATATACTCTTCCACAAACATTTTAAGAATGGAAAGGTTTCCATTCTTATATTCTATGTGGATGACATAATCATTACTGGTGATGACTGTGAGTTTTAGATTCCTTAAAGGAATATCTAGCAGGTCAGTTTGAACTGAAAGACCTTGGAATCCTAAGGTATTTCCTTGGCATGGAAGTAGCCCGGAGCAAGACAGGGATCACACTCTAAAAAAAAATACATCTTAAATTTTCTTCAGGAGATAGGTATGCTAGGATGCAAACCAGTTGAAACACCTATGGAACCCAACATTAAGTTGGGTATTGAAGATGAGAAAGAGGTAGACAAGCAGCAATATCAGAGATTAATTGGAAAATTAATCTATTTGTCCCATACTCGACCTGACATTGCTTTTGCATTAAGCTTGGTTAGCCACTTTATGCATTCACCCAAAGATAAACATCTTGGTGCAATTTATAGAGTCCTAAGGTATTTCAAGAGTACACCAGGAAGGGGATTGTTCTTCAAAGAAGGATATAATAGGATGATTGAAATTTACACTGATGCAGATTGGGCAGGTTCATCGGTAGACAGAAAATCAATCTCAGGCTATTGCTCCTATGTTTGGGGAAAGTTAGTAACTCGGAGAAGAAAGAAGCAAACAGTGGTTGCAAGTAGTAGTGCTGTAGCAGAATTTCGAGCACTAGCTCATGGAGTTTGTGAGGGAGTCTGGTTAAGGCTATGTTGTGATAACAAAGCAGCAATAATATTGCTCAAAATCATGTTCATCATGACATAACAAAATATGTGGAAATTGATCGCCATTTCATCAAGGAGAAATTGGATGATGAGAGTGTGTGATGTCATATATCCCTACCAAAGAGCAAACTGCATACATTCTTACTAAAAGTCTACACATCAGTTTTTGATAACTTAATAGACAAGTTAAGAATGATCAATATTTACCTCCCAACTTAAGGGGGAGTGTGGGAAATTCATGTAATTAGGTGTTATAGGTTTAACTCATATTGCTTTCTTATTGTTTTACATATGGTACTTAGGTTCTTTCCTTTTTTACCCTTATGCTTTTGTTATATGTTGTAAAACTCATTCCATTAGTAATAAATGAATAAAACATAGAGTTTTCACAGTTTTCTTGCAAAATCCACTGTTAGATTGAAAGTCCTTATCATATAAATCATACCCATTAAATTTCACATTAGTCCAAAAATGTTTCTTACTATATTGATATGCATCAAGATTAATGTAATATACTTTTAGAATATATGAAAATGTGAACTATTTGATGATATTATTATTGATATTTATTTTTCATAATTTATGAGATGATCAACATGATGGGTAGTTATAATTCATTGGTTGGATCAATAAAAATTACATTTTATAGGAAGTTATTAAGTGGTGTAAATGTGTTAAGTATTAGCACATTAACTCATCTGAGTGGTGTAAAATTTTCCATGAATACTCTATTTTTCTTATTAAACTACGTGATGTTAGTTGTAGCAATAGAAATTAGAAGGGGAGAATTAGGGGAAAATGAGAAGATTTGAAGAGAGAGAAAGAGAAGTTAAATGAGGAATAAGGGAGAGGATAAGAGAGAAGAGATAATTGGAAGGAAGGCTATAATTGCTTAACTCATTGATTAATCTTGTGATTGGTGGGCTATCTATTTTATAGCCACTTACATATTCTAATAGATAAAGTATACTACCTAATAACATAATTTGAAATAAGATAACTAATACTACTAAAAAGATACAATAAACCAAACTTGTTAAGATAAACTAAACTAATCAAGATAAACATAAACTAAACAAATTGAGAAAACATAATTTGAATTCTATTAGCTTGGTTATGGAACTTGCTATATTCCTTCGCCCTTTGAAACAACCTTGTTCTCGAGATTGAGTTGCGCTTCCATCGGGATCAAAGATGAATTGTTCTGCCTTCCATGTGTGTTGTGTTGGCCTCATCAATCAATTAAAATTATCTATGCGACTTGGCGTAACTATTTTTCGGAATAGTTGCTCTTGCACCTTTGTGTTGCACATGCCACCTGACCCAATCATCACAGTTGTATATCAGTTGTGCTGCTGCTTCCCACTGCACGTAACGATGATGATCTTATTTTCAGAGTGTGGATGGACACACAAGGTTTTTGTGGCTAGAGAAACAATAACATAGGACTCATTCTCTAAATGCGATTGGTCGGCTTTTGGATCTACTTGATCTGCCTCTAGTAGTTGGTTCTCTTCCGATTGGTGAACAATCCACTTTAACAAATACCGACGAAATGCATTTTGAATCTTGATGGCTGCTAGTAACTTATTGTAAGAATCACTTACGGTATAAATTATATTTTGATATTCTTATTTCAGCAATTCTATGGTAGCTCTTTATTTTGATACCGCTGCCCAGTTAGGATTATGATTGATCATTGGATAATTGTGTTAGGACACCGATTCATAAAGTGTACACTAGACACAAGAACAAGGGATCTTATCCTATGTAAGGAAGGATGAGAACAAATGAAAAAACTGAATTATTTGTCGCGAAAGAGACTGAATTAGTTAAAATTAGTTACCGATCAGAGAATAGGTAAAAGGTAAATATTAGTTTATAGAGAGAGAGAATATATAAGAGATAAAGATAAGGTTTAGTTAGTTATTTGGTACTAGAATTAATACAGGAAGGAAGTCGAGAGGCAGGGTAGGAAAAAATAGAATAAGGAGAGTAGAGGAAAGCCAGGTATCTCGAACACCTTAGAGCATAGTTGTTAGTATCGCACTATGCACAATACGTATTATACGATATGATACAATACAGAAGTAGAACAATACGAATTGGTTGCCTGTTTCGGAATTTTTCTTGTATCAGACCGTGAATTGTTGTATTGTACGATTTAGTATCGAATCGTATATCATATCACAATTTAGGATTCGAAAAGCAAACCAAGATTTATGATTTTCAATTAAAAAAAATATGAAAAATCACTGGAAAGGAAATAGAAATATGATTTGTGATTCAAATTCGAAAATGAATCTGGAAAGTCACTATAAATTAGGGAAACAATCAAACAAATATTCAAATTAATACAAATCTCTTCAATCTTCAAAAAAAAATAAAAAAATTGATACAAATTTGAAAAAACAGAGACTTGCGCATAGGAAAACATAGTCTCTTAGAGAAGTTTTCTAAGAGCTACAGTTCAGACAAGGAGAGAAATTGGAGGCTTAGAATACAATTTATATGATATTATATATTTTTAAATTATTTTTTATTATGCTTCTGAATCTTATGATTTGATACAATTCACAATACACTATACTAAGAAATAGCCAAACGATACACGATTCAACCACCTTGCTGGAGAGTGATAGAGTCAATTGGTGTGATTTTTCACTTTGTGCATTGTATTTCATTTTTCTTCTCTGGTTATTGTTCTGGATAAGAGAGAGTTCAATAAAATTTGAGTTTGTTCCGATTTTTTCTGTGTTCATTCTCTGAGAACTAACAGATTGTTGAATGAATCTCAATGCAGAATCCAATGGTCATTAGTGCAAGGGGTAACACAACAAAAAGTACCATAGAAAACTCTTTATTTAGAAAGACCTCATGATTCCTTATTCGTGTAAAGCACATGACCTTTTTGCATGGGGTTTCCCCAACAGATATGTTGAGGGATTGGCAGTTTTGCTCAATTGATTTTCTCTGTCTGTCTTGTCTTTTTTTTGTGTGTGTTTTGTTTTTGTTCTTATGTTAAGGAGGATTCCTTATCCTCTCTTCTCTTTGTAATTTTTTCTTTTCATCTTAATAAATTTATTCTTCAATAAAAAAGAGAGATTATCTTATGGAATTCCATCGCTGTTTTTATGCATTGGAGACATCCAATTTCATTTAGTAGATGATTATACTTACAACTTTTGCAAACAATTGTCACTTGAATCAGACAGGGAAGATAAGATTTATGTCTCCTCAGGAAAGGAAATCAAGTGTTTCGATGTGCGCCTGGTAAGCATTTTATGGGCTCCAAAGATGATTGATTTCAGTGCTTTCTATTTCCTTTTACAAGACACCTCTCCTTTTGTTTTTGTTCTTATGTTAAGGAGGATTCCTTATCCTCTCTTCGATGTGTGTGTGGCATCGCATTTATTACATAATTTATTTTCATCTTAAGGATATCTGGATATGTATGCATATTTTATTAGTTTTGATTGATTCTTGTTCCATCTTAGTTATTTAGGCTCTTTGGATAGATTATTAATTATTATACTGATCCTTTGTATATTATGTTCTGTTTTGAAGGCCACCACCAAATGGGAGCCATTGGAGAATTATAATTATAACAAAGAGGAGATAAACCAGGTAGATAGTAGGACTTGTATTCAAATATAATGTTATGCGTTTACTAGATCTTGTTGAATGTTACTGCTGTTTAGTTACTGTCAGTAAATGCTAGCATAACTCAAGTTGATGGACAATGTCACAAATAGGGAATGCTTCTTTTTCAGTGGCTTTTCCTTTCCTATTTGTTCTCGCTATTCTGCATAGTTTTTCCATTAGTCACTTGTATTCTATTTAAAATCAAGCCTTAAATTGGGACGTTCTTTCCACAGAGATTTAAATGATTGAGAAATTAGTGAATTATGTTGAAAGAGAGAATGTTTGAGAGAAATTGTGTGTGTTGGCTGCACATTTGATCTCTTATTTATAGCTTTATTACAACCAATCAATGGAGCGATCAAGGGGGTAATTAGGAATTAAATAGAAGCTGACTTATGGCCTAATAATCAGTAGCTAACTTATATCCTAATCACTAGCTAATCAGCATAATTACAGTTGAGCAAGTGCTAATAGTGTAACATATTGCTAATTTTCTAGCACCCTCTTAAGGCACCCTGCCTTCAGGCAGTGGGTCTTAGGGTTTGACTAGGGCTCAGCCAGGAGTTGAACGGTGGAGTTGGCATGGTCTGAGATACCTATGGTGTCTTAGCTGTTTTGTCTGAGATTTTGTTATGAAATCTGTTTTTAGTCTCTGGTGGTTTTAAACAGAAATATTAAGTATGGTTGTGTGGCTTTTTTGACCAACACGGGATATTGAAATTGTTAAATTAGGCTACGGTACTATACGTGAATTTAAAGTTGCTTGCACGTTCCTCCATTCTGTTGTAATATCAACTGATGCTTTCCATGTAGGAGGTGTGCTTCATTTGTTAAAAAATATTATTATAATACAATTATGTGTCTGGTTTTTCAGGTTGCATGCAACTCAAAGTCCTCATTCCTTGCTGCTGCAGATGATAGTGGTGAGGTGAAGGTATGCGTCATATTCAATCATCTCTTGCTTTGTAACTTTCTGTTCTGTAATATCTTATTTATCAGCTTTCATGAATATATCCTTTCCACTTTTAATGCATTAGAGATATAAAAGCCATTTATGAGCTTGCTCCTTTTTAGCTTAAGCTTTTGGGATAATTGGTCCTTCGTATGGTATTAGAGTCTCCATAGTTATCAAATGCGGATTGCGGCATGATGCGGCCAACCCTCAAAACCGCTATAGCATTATTGCGGGTTGCGGAAATAGCGGAAAAAATATATATATTAAAAAAAAAATTATATATATATATATATATATATATATATATATATATATATATGTAACAATAAATTATTAAAAAAATAATAACACCTAAAAAAATACAAATAATACTTTACTGTTTTACCTTAGTTTTAATGATGCATTCTTTTTTTTTTTGGGGTACAAAAATAGTTTTACCCTCTGTTACTGTAACCAGGTTACATGGTTATCGTGACTTGTGAATCACTTTTCTGACAAATGTACTTTTCTTTTCTTTGAATGAAGATAGAACAGAATCTCTTTGGGTCTGTTTGATTGTGTTTTGGTTTTTTTGTTTTTAAAACTGTTTTGTAGAATAATTATGAAAACAGTTGTTTTCTATGTTTTTTTTTGTTTTGAAAGTTAAAAACTAAGACAGAAAACAAAAATAACTCAGACATGTTCTCTAAATTTGATTCTAAAAACAAAAAAAAAGTTACAGTTTTTAATTTTTTTTTTACAAAACAGGCCTTAGCAAACGAGTTTTTTTATTTTTTTGTTCTGAAAACTAAAAAACTGTTTTTTAGTTCAGTAATCAATCATAGCCTTTCTTTCTCACTTTCTCTCTTTTTCTTTTTCATCCGTTCTCTCTCACAGTTTCTCTTTTTCTCCTTCATCTATTCTCTCTCTCTCTCTATTACTATTTTATCACTTTTTCTCCGTTATCTGCTCTCTCTCTTTCTCTCTCTTTCTCTCACTCAAAGCTTTGCTTCTTCGTTCATGGCTTCCGCATTGAACTTCAATACTATAAGAGAGAAGTAGAGAAGGGAAGAAACGAGCGGGATAAAGAGAGCATGAGAGGCAGAAGAGACACACACAACAGAGAGGCAGAAAGGAAGAGTGGGTTAGGGTTAAAACCATAAAAAGGAACTTTTGCGGCGAGATTTGGCCGCAAATGTGGCCGCAACGACCGCTATTGCGATCTGGTGCGGCGTGGCGAGAATGGTTGCGGCGAAGCTTCGCGAAGCTCAAATGGCGTGGCTTTTGACTACTATGAGAGTCTCTATGACTAAATGGTTGAGTTCAATCCTTACTGGTCCATTCTTCATAAAATAAAGTTAAATTTCAGTAGAAGATAAAGCTAGATATGTGCATTGTCCACACTTTGAGCCCAAATGGCTCTTAAATATGTGCATGAAATGGTTGGTTAGAGACTTTGAGATATAAAGTGATAGGAACTGGACCAGAATAACAAGAAAAATAGGATAGAAATAGCTAGTTATCTCCTACTATGATCCGATATATGAGTAATATCAAGATCAACGGAGTCTCTGATGCGCAAAACAGAAGAAAATACACTGATAGAAAGAAAGAAAAATATGCAGATAATCCTGGCAGTTTGAGAGTGCCTGGTCTCTCCTCTATTTCCTCACTCACTTCTTTCCTGCCTTTTTCTCCTTTTTGTCCTTGTTTCCCCTAACAGATTGTCTTTTTTCCCTCCCACTACATTGCTACGTGTGTAGGTGGTTGCTTGGAGTCACCTTTTTTCCTCTGCTCATATGGGGTGTTGATTACATGCTTCTCCTTCCTTTCCTTCTATTTCCATGGTCCATCTTGGCAATAGTAGGTGTGCTAACATAAAGTCATTCATGAGCCTTCTCCAAATACCTTAAGCTGTAGGGGTAATTAGTCCTTGATATTATAATTGGTCCTCCTAATATCTTATACTTGCTGATATGATATAAACCTTAAGCTTTCCTAGATCATTACTTTGATTGCTGGGGTGGTGACTTTCCTTTGGACATCATAAATTTCTTGGATGCATCTCATTATTTCCTTTGGTGACATTAACGAAGTTTTCTAACTGCCTTGTAATATTGATCTATTCTCTCTAAGAAACCATAAGGCCGTATTGTATTCTAACAGCTTCAATACATGCCACAAAATATGGAAACATACAGATTTTGTAATTTATGATTTAAAAACTGACTTGTGCCTTTTCCTGTGTAATGTGATATATTATTCATTGTTTTGAATGAACTTGTAATTTTCCCATTTCTTTTAATTTTAGAAAAGCCAAGTTAATATAAGTATCCTACATTTTCATTTTCTTCGTTTTTGATTGAAAATTTCTTTGACAGATAATTGACATTCACCAGCAATGCCTGTATAAAACCCTACGATCTGGTCATACAAGTGTATCCTTCATACTTTTTAGCCTTGCTTCACTACTTGGCTGCTAATTATGTAGATCAGGAGTTTCATGTCAGCCACTAATATTTCATATTTCATCCTTTCACCTTTTTTTTAAAAAAAATTTCCCCTCCTATTATTATGTTATTCTATAATTAATATTTGATTTGATGTCTGGATATTTTTTTTTCACCTTGACCTTATGTTGTAGATTTGTAGCACTGTGCAGTTCCTTCCTTGGAGATCTTGGGAAGGTAGTTAAATATTGTCATGCTTATTTTTCCCATATGAATCTCTCTCTCTCTTTCCCCTTTCCCCTCATAGTACAATTTAGGGTTTTCAATGACTATGATTTGACTGTTATGTCTGGAGTAGACTTGTGTAAGTCATCTTTGCAACTTCCCATTGTGTTGGAATACCCATTGTCCTATTGGAAAGAGACAGAAAATTTTATATCAAACAGTACATACCAACTAACCCTGCAGAAGGAAATTGTTTGGAAAGGGGGGGGGGGGGTCACTTGGTCGCAACTCATGACAGTACTTGAGGCGTTGGTCTCATAAAAATGCATGTGTGGTGACCTCGGTCAAAGACCAAAAAACTCTACATACTAATGCTTTCGCTCTATTATGTGCATGAGCCATTAAACTGCTTGACAATAGTACATGAGCATGCTCTAGTGCTATAATTACCAGTTGTTTCTAAATTGGAATTCGTAGGAAGTACAGTGAAAAGTCTATTCAAGCCTAATGGCTGTTATAAATGTGTGCATACACATATTGAGTGATATGTTTAGCAAACTAAGATACAAATGTCATTAAAAAAACTTTAAATGAAGAAAGAAACTGGCATAGATGTTACTGTGAGACCCACACAAGATTAAGGGTACCGTAGAATGCATTACAAGGGATCTTGTTATCCTACCTAATGCTGAGTCAGCTAGTAACCGGTTGGCCAGGAATATTCTAGAATGGGTCAACAGAATTCACTTGGGGGCAAGAAAGGCTGGCAGAGGTGGTTAAGTAGAGGGAGGAAGATCTTGAAGGAATTATCTAGAGTCTTGGCTGGAACTTGGGTTGGGAGAGTGTAGAGCCTCTCCAATTGCTCTATGAAGCTGCTTTCCATTTTCTGTTTCTTGTAATTTCTCTGACACTGTTCTACTAGTCAAGTCTTGTATCTCTTTTCTTAGATCCATGTACTGTTGAGACCATTTTCAGGAATACGAATATCAATTTCTTCATCTATTTCCCTTATTTTGTGTTTTGTAAATTACTGTTACTGGGGGGTCTTTTTCATACTGCAACATTTTTTTGTTGATTGTAGAATAGAAATCTTATGAGGCTTTCTGTATTTAAACAGAGGCCATCTCACATAAATTGAAATGCCCATGTTATAACCATTGATTGTAGCAAACTGACTATAACACCTGGCTTTGTTATTGCTTCTGTCATTGTCGCAGGTTATTGTATTATAATGTCAATGAAGAACACAAAATAATCATTCACTTCTAAGCAGAGAAAGTAAAGTACTAATAATGATTACAAAAAAAAAAGTAAAGTACTAATAATTCCTGAGTTAGGTTGATTTTCATGTTTCTATTGAGACATGGCCAGTTTATTTTAAAAAATATCACATGTAGACATCTTTTTTGAGTTGATTTGGATTTCTGTTGTAAATGTTTTTAATTTGCTGATAATAGTTTAAGTTTGTGTATTGTGTCACCTCAAACTTATTTGTGCACTTAATAATAGTATAATACACGTGCATACACAAGAGATGTAAGCCACTCGTGATTAAAAGATTTCGAAAATAATATTTAGGGAAGTTCTACCAATATACATATAGACCTAATAATTATGAGTTGGATGTATTAACCAAAAGAATTTGTAAGAGCATAAGTTTCTATTTATAAACAAATTTTGGAAAAAAAATTGGTTAAGGTTTTAAAGTTACTGCCCTATGCATTTGTATAAGTTTCATGCTAGTCCTCTACGAACTTGCTTCCATATTTATAGAAAGTTGTCTCCTAATTTTTTTTCTTTCCCAGTAATTAGTGGAGGTCTTGATTCAACGCTTGTGTTGTGGGACTTCTCCAAAGGGCGCCCACACAAATTAGCAGATTTTGGTATATTTTTTTCTGAAATCTCTGACTTTATTGAGTTTTGCATGAGATGATTTGAATTATCTAAATTAGAGCCTTTCATTTTTGTCATTTGACATTGGCAATAATGACATAAGTCCTCACGTCTCTACTTATTTTGTTGAGCGCATGTAGCAAAAGAAATCTTCTAGTATAATGTTTGTTTTTAAATCTTTTCAAAGGCTTTTTCAACCATAGTTATGCTTGACCATGATTTTCCAGCAGATAAAGATGAGAGCTTATGCCATTTGTAAATATTTTACCAATGTAGTAAAACATGAAAATGCTGGTTGGTGACTACTGACTAGTGACCGTAGAGAAGTCACAACCAGTTAGGATTTTGAAGAAACAAAAAAAGTTCTCTCTGAAGTCTGGAAATTTCGTATGTATACTAGAGGCATACTTGATTGTACATAGATAATAACTGAACTAGTTGCTGGTACTTAATGCAATGTACATTAATGATCCTTTGCTAATTTTGTTTTCATAGTTGAATTTTAGATGATGGCTTTTTCTTTTCTTTACTTGTGCATACATACATATACATACATACACTTAAAAATTATAAGAGTAATATATAATAAAGATAAAATGATGGAAAAATAATATTCAAAAGAATGGAATGAAAAACTACTCAAGTCACTATTGCTGTCCTTTCTTCACTGCAGGTATATTTGATATGAGTAGTAACATTGCTGGCCAGTGTCTCAATCCTGCTTTTATCCATACAATAGCTGTTCCAGAAGTTGACATGCTAGATAAATTAGACAAGATATGTGCCGTTGCAAGGGGTGATGGAGTAATTAATGTGATTAATATTGAATCAGAAATTGCTGCTATAAGGTCTAAAGGATCTTCGAATTCGCGAAAAGGATCACAATCAAGATCAAAAGATGGTAGTTCAACTAGCAATGCGGATGCAGATCAAAATGGAAAAAGGAGATTGCATTTGGATTACACTTTGGGTGGCCATACTTCAGCTGTTTCTGGCCTGTAAGTCAATTCCTTATCTGCCACTTAGTAACTGTTAGACGAAATTCACTTCTCCCCTAACTCATATGGTAAAACAGGGCATTTTCATTGTTTGGGGAAAGGGGTAAATTCATTATATCCGGAGGAAATGATAAGTCAGTGAAGCTGTGGAATTGGTCCAGTTATCCTGATGCTGGATTAAGTGACGCCAACAATGATATCCTACATTTGAACATCAGTGTACCCCAAAAGGTTAGTTTTGTTTTACAATTTCATTGGAACTTTTGGATGTTGGTTACTTGTTCTGCTTCTTTCAAGTATATCTATTATGCATTTATTTATACACTTTATTTGGCAGGTCAATTGGCTGTGTAGCACCCCAGCTGATACAGACAACCTTGTTGTGTGTGACACATCTAATGTAGTAAAGGTCTATTCTATAACATAGTTTAAAGCTGGATGACTGAGGTTCTAGGAATGAGTATTCCTGGAAAGCAATCCCAAGCAAGAATGATATTTTGTATTTATGTTGCACTTACTCTGAAGATCATGCTCCCTGACAGGAAAGAGCCTAAAGACACAGGTTTTAGTATAGGTATACGTATACCTGCTCAGATTCTTGCTTTGGGGTTTTCTCACTGATTCAATGACCTATACTTGCTCATTCACATGGTTTGATTCATGCCATGTTTACTTGTTCTTTTTCAATCTTTTATGTTATTTTGTTCACCTCTGTTTCATATCTCCCTTGTTTTGTTGAGGCTAGTTTTCGGAGGTCAAAACTATTTATTTGTAAATGTTTAATGTCTCTGTTAGAAGTAAAGCTTCTTCTTTTTTCTTCTCTTTCTTGTCCTCATTGTGCAAATTCATTTGTGTTTGTATATATGTTTAAGTTTATCATATTCGAATAATTGTTAAAGTGGAATATGTACTGAAAATGAACCCTGATATTTTCATATTATTTTAGTGATGTAAGATTTACTCCATTGTAATATATGTGTATTGCGATTGATCCAATTTCTGCTGAAGAAAGCCGTTATGCATGTGGATCCTACAAATGACTAAATTCATGTGTAGAAAAGCATTTTATGTCACGGGAAATGATGAGCCAATATCGTTTCTGGTTTCCTTAATTTGCAGGAGAAATGGTGTATTCGATGTGTAAATAGCATGATCTGACGTTCGAGCAACATAGAATAGATCATATTTATTGCTAGCAACAAACAAACCAATTGATGTACAGCTTTGAGATTGAAAAGTAAGTATCATTTTCAGTTGAGTCCTGTAGCTAGGATATTTAATAATGTAATTATCCGTGAACTCAGCTTGGATAAAATTAAAGCCAAAACAAGTAATTCACAATGAATTACGAAAATGATCGTTTATCTAAGTTCTCTAAAATTAAAATATTAGACATTACTATAAAATTGCCATATTCAATTATTATTGCAATATGATCACTTTGAGAAACAAAAACAGGTTTATTTATAAAAGAGGAATGTACTATCACATGATGCGCCAAAAGGATGGCATGAATCATATATTTATAAAGTCAGAAGGAAGTTAATTTTACTATTTCCTTTTTCTTATAATTATTTTTTGATTTTTAAATCAAAATTAAATTAATATTATAAAATAATATTAAATAAGAGTCGTTAATTTAATTTTGATTTAATGATAACGAATTAATTATAAGAGATAATAAGGGGGGAAATTGTAAATATGATTTGTTATATATATAAAGTGTTCATTTTTTTATCGTCAATCTAGATAAATTATCTATATTGAGTCCAAAATGACGTCATTTTGAGGTGGAATTCAAGGGTTTTTTTTGTTGTAAATATAGTTTATTTCAGGATTATAATAATCTTTCTCATTTTAATTTTTTAATTTTTCAACCCAAAACAACGTCGTTTGGGAGTGAATGTATTAATATCATCCACTTGGAGAAGCTTTAATTAAAATAAGTTGTTCTTTAAGCTTTACTCATTTAACAAATAGCTCGTGATTTTTGTTTTTGTAATTTAGCTTGGTAAATTTTCGATATATGATAAACGGCTCTTTTGGTTTCAATTTTAATAATTAATTCGCTTAAACTTTCAATACATGAAAAATAAGTGACATAGTAGTTAATTGTTAAAATTGAAAGTTTAAGTAGTTTAACTGCTAAAATTGAAGTCACTTAGGAGTTAGGACTATTTGTCAAAAGATCATAGTTTAAGCTAATTTCAATTCCAACATTTTTTTACTAAAGCAATATATAATTTTTAAAATTGAGCTATTTTCTGCGAGGAGTTGCTGGTTAAAGATGTACCCTGCGCAACTGTCAACTGAAGCCTTTCTTACACTTCCCGCAATAAATTGAAGTATTGTTCCCTTCACCAAAAACAACAGACGTTGCTGATCATCTCTCTCTGTCTCTGCTGATGACTTTGTGTGCCACTGAAATTATGACACCAACCCCCCAACCTTCAAAAAACAACCCACCACCACCACCACCACCCTGCACACCCTTTTCACCCTTAATACTATTACAAAATTGCTTTCTCCATCCTCCCAATGGGTTTATGCTCTTTCATATAAAACCCATATGAACATAGATTGAGAAGCAAAGGGTCAGAGAGATATACTGACATTTTGGCCCTTGGATAGAAGGTGGTGCAAAACCAAAAATGATGCACTCTGGTGTTCCCCTCTGCAACACATGTGGGGAACAAGTGGGCCTTAATGATAATGGGGAGGTGTTTGTGGCTTGTCTCCAGTGCAATTTCCCAATTTGCAAGGCTTGTTTTGAGCATGAAATCAATGAGGACCATAGGGTCTGCTTGAGATGTGGCTCTCCCTATGAAGGTAACCCTTTATTGTGTACATTATATTTCCACGTAAAAATTTATAATTTTTGTCTGTTTAATATGTAGATTTGTAACTCGTTTGTTTTATACTCCTCATTTAAATCTTCATGCTATGGTTATTTGAGACTGATGATCTTAGGAGGCTAATTACACTCTTGCATTTAAAGAGTCATTCAGCAAAGTAATAGACTACTAGTTTAATTTGTTAGAGGGAGGCAAAGAAAATCTTAACACTGTTTAGTTTATCTGTTCATCCTTTTAAAGAACTGTTTTTTTCCTTTATTCTTTTTTCATTCACTTCAGTAAAAATATTTCAAAAAGTGGCTGCTTTACTCGTTCAATACATGTCTTTCTTGGTGAAATATCCTAAGGCATGTTTCCTTTTATATATTTCATAGAGAGAACAAAGGATGAAGATGATGATGATATGAAGGTTCACGAAAATCAATCCACACTGGCTTCCCAGCTCAGTAACTCTCAGGTAATGAATTACCAGCAATTATTAGATGTACAAGTACTACATAGGAACAACAATAATTTTGAGTGAAAACAGGAAATCTGAAGTTATTATCTGTATTATTTTGGAATACTTTGCACTTACAACCATACGTTGAATTTTGTAGGATGTTGGACTCCATGCTAGACATGTCAGTACAGTGTCCACAGTTGATAGTGGTAAATATTTGAGGAAGAATTCGGATCACACATTTTCTAGTACAATTTCCTTAGAAGTAATCATTGATCATCACAATATGGTTTTTCTTGTAGAATTAAATGATGAATCTGGGAATCCAATCTGGAAAAATAGAGTGGAAAGCTGGAAGGGGAAGGATAAAAAGAACAAGAAGAAAAAGGCTGAACCTAAGGCTGAAAATGAGGCCTCAATTCCACCCGAGCAGCAGATGGAAGAAATACAGTGAGTTCAATGAGAAATTAAATAAATTTCAAAAGTGGACAATAAAATGTATGTAATGTATGTTAAAATAGCAGTTTTTCGAGTTACCAATAATTTTCAAACCTTAACTAGGTTAGCATTAAGAGAAGTTATAGAATAAATATGCCCCTTGTGGATAGCTCAAGGGGTAGATTGAGGTGAGGTTGAGGTAGAGCTATTTGATTTGATGCATGGTATCTGACACAAAAACAAAAGATTGATTAATTTACAAATCCTGTGACAATTCTTACATTTTCCAAGGTGATACTGTCTGGTAGTTATAAGCTGAAATCTGAATATAAACATTTCATCCTCCTAACGAGGGATGAAGAATCAATCAAAGACAAATTTTTACTATTTCAACTATCACAAGCTGATGGCCCGAGATCACTTTAACCTTAACTTTGGTCTTTATGTGCACTGAAAATGTATGTTTACTAATTATTTAATCAAAAATATATGATTTACTTTTATTAATTGTTGATTGTTGATTGTTCATTGAATTGGTATAAACAATCTGGTTGTACCAGCAAGACAATCGATTTGATTCTGAATATAGTTCATGCATTTATGACCTCTGTTGGTAATGCTCATTGATCTTAAATATGTGATGAAATTTTTTAACATACATTTATTTAATAATTCACATGGTGATATGTTTTGCAGGCCCACAGAGGCTCAGGCTGCTGCTGAGCCACTTTCAGTAATTGTTCCAATATCAAAAACCAAACTTGCACCATACAGAACTGTGATAATCATCCGACTGATAATCTTGGGTTTTTTCTTCCATTATCGAGTTACAAATCCAGTTGATAGTGCTTTTGGTCTGTGGTTGACTTCTATCATCTGTGAGATCTGGTTTGCATTTTCCTGGGTGTTAGATCAGTTCCCCAAATGGTGTCCCGTCAATAGGCAAACTTTTATTGAGAACCTGTCCGCAAGGTAAATGCACAAAGTTGTAAAATATTTAGATGCCTCGTGCCTTGTGCTTTAAGGATGATTTGAACTCAAAAATCATATTGTAGAACAGGTATGGTTCAGTTTCTGTTTCTTTCCCTGTTGGGACTTGTCAAAGGTAATCTATAAATATGAAATAATGCATAATATATATTAAGAGTTTAATTTTGATCTACTGTCAAGGTAAAAAAGTTTTACCGTATGATACAATCATGTTTTTTCATACCATTGAAGGATTTTGACTAGTGTAACAGTTACCTAACAAGTCAAACACTTTAGTGATATTGCAATATATGATTAGAACATAGTGGATGCTTTACTGTGAATCGAAATTAAGTCCATATAGTGAAGTAATATTTAAATTAAATGTGAGAGTTGATACTGAGCCTGTACTTTGGATGCTGATGCTCATTTCTATAATGCCATGCCAGGTTTGAAAGAGAGGGTGAACCCTCTGGGCTTGCTGCTGTTGATTTCTTTGTCAGTACAGTTGATCCTTTGAAAGAACCACCATTGATCACAGCGAATACAGTGCTTTCTATCCTTGCGGTTGACTACCCAGTGGATAAAGTATCCTGTTATGTGTCAGATGATGGAGCTGCAATGCTCACATTTGAATCTCTTGTGGAGACAGCTGACTTTGCAAGGAAGTGGGTGCCGTTTTGCAAAAAGTATTCAATTGAACCAAGAGCACCTGAGTTTTACTTCTCTCAGAAGATTGACTACCTGAAGGACAAAGTGCAACCTTCTTTTGTGAAGGAACGTAGAGCAATGAAGGTAAGCATCTAAAGCTTCCTCTACAAAAATAAAAAATAAAAAATTCCACATCAAGAGCACATTTATCCCAAAATAGTTGGATTCAGATGAACCCAAATAAAAAATATGAAAAGATTCAGGAAAAAATAAGAGAAGATAAAGTTTTTTTTAAAAAATATATAAATGACACTAGAAATTAAAAAAGAAATAAACAATTAAAAAGAAAAGAAAAGAAAGTAAAAATGAATAAGAGAAAAATACAAAAGAGAAAAATGAAAAAAGAAATTACAATAAATAAATAAACAAGAGAAGAAAAATAGAAAGGAAAAAAGAGAAATAAAAGAAAAGAAGAGAAAAAAGGAGAAGTAAATAAAGAAATACAGGGAAATATAGGGGAACATGACTAAAAAGGACTATTTGGAATATAGGAAAAAAAACGCACAGCAAAAAAACGAGTCTAACCCTCCACAACGTTAATAGCTATTCTCCAATCCATTCTAAGACACATCGTTCGCCAATCTATATCTCATTTCATTAAGACTTGTTTTACTACCTTCCTCCAAGTAAGTTTAAGACCTCCGCTTCCTCTCTTTATGTCAAACTCTTGGTAATAAACTTTTGTCTTACAAGAGCATCTAGGGTCTTCGCATTATGTGTTTAAACCACCTCAATCTATATTCTCTATCTTTTCAATCACTCATGCTATTCCTACCTTTCATCGAATATCTTCATTTCTTATCTTATCCATTCTTGGATTTCAAAAAAATAACACCTTTGATATTTAAATATATCTGATCTACTATATTCACCACTTTATGGGTGTGCGTGACAACCTTCCCGGAATCAATTTTTTTTTTAATTTCTGTTCCCGGGAATAGAAATGGATAGGAAACTCATTTGGTAAAATCGGTTTATTTTTTTGTTCCCGGGATGAACCGGTTTATTTTTTGTGTTGGGGAACAGAAAAAAGAATCAAAAAATTTCTGCTTTTTTGATTCTGGGCACAGAATGAGAAACACTTATCTTTCTCAATTACTCTTCACCACTACCATCACCACCACTGGTACCACCATCCCGACACGACCACCGCTACCATCACCACCACCACCACCTCCACGTCACCACCACTGTCATTACCACCACCGCCACCACCATTATCACCACCACCATCATCGTAGTCATTGCCATTACCACCACCACCACCACCACGCTATCACTATTACCGTCATCGCCGCTGCCGCAACCACCGCCACCATCACCACCATGTCATCTCCATCACCATCGTCGTAGACAGTATTGTTACCTTACCACCACCATCACCACTATCATTACCACCACCGCCGCCGCCACCACTACCATTAACATGCCACTGCCACCGCCACCACTACACCACCGCCACCGCCACCACCATGTCATCATCATCACCATCACCATCGTCGCCGTCACCACCACCACCACCACTACCGTCGCCACTGCCACTATGCCACCATTACCACCACTGCCATTATCACGTTATTGCCACCACCACCATGTCGTCACCATCACCACCACTACTGCCACCACCATCGCCACCATTATCACTACCATCGTTGCGGCCACTGCTGTCACCACCACCATCACCATCATCGCCATCACCACTACTATCACCGCCACCATCACCATTACCATCGCCGTAGCTACTACCGTCACCACCACCACACCACTACCACCACCATTACCACCGTCGCTGCCGCTGCTACCATGCCATCACCACTATTGCCACCGCCGCCACCACTATTGCCACCACCATGCCATCACCTCCACCACCACCACCGCCATGACACCACCGCTACCGCCACCACCACCACCACCACCACAACGCCACTACTACAACCGCCGCCGCCGCCACACCATATGAAAAGGAAAGTGATGATCCGAAAAAAATTTATGCTTAATAGGAATAATTTTATATTTTATTATTTGTTGTGTTATCAAATGCAATTCTCATTCTAGGAATAAAAATAAAACATACACATTTTTTTTTCTCAAAAATTGTTCCAAGGCACAGAAATAGAAAAGAATTGTTTCTTTTCAGAAACAGTGCCAGGGAACAGAATGGTTGCCATGCACACCCTATTTTTCCAAATTGAGTATCTTAGAGCAACCTTTTCATGATAACCTTTCAATTCTGTCACAGAGAGACTATGAAGAGTATAAAGTACGAGTTAATGCCTTGGTGTCTAAGGCTCAGAAAACTCCTGAAGAAGGATGGAGTATGCAAGATGGAACACCTTGGCCAGGAAATAACTCACGTGATCACCCAGGCATGATTCAGGTATATCCATTACTTCTGTATGTAGTCAACTCTCAATGTTGATAATGATAGGCATAAAGAATACTGTATAAAGTACTTTGAGTGGTTCTGTGTGGAAATTTTTTTATTTATTTTTTTAAACTGGAAAACTTTTATGTTCATAAGATTGACTAGTTCTTTTTACAATCATTGGTACAAGTGCAAGTTATACTTTTATATACTTTTCATATGCTGCCTCACAATTTAGCAAAATCTGTATTTTCAAGCAAAATTTCTGTTCACCATTTCCAGGTTTTCCTCGGACACACCGGTGCCCGTGACATAGAGGGAAATGAACTTCCAAGGCTGGTTTATGTTTCCAGAGAGAAAAGACCAGGTTACCAACATCACAAGAAAGCTGGTGCTGAAAATGCGCTGGTACGTATAGACACCTCAATAATATTTCAAATAAGGTCATTAAGATATACTGCTTGATATTTGTATGGATTTTTGCAGGTGAGGGTGTCAGCAGTTCTCACAAATGCCCCTTTCATTCTCAATCTTGACTGTGATCATTATGTTAACAACAGCAAGGCTGTTCGTGAAGCAATGTGTTTTCTCATGGATCCACAAGTTGGTAGAGATGTGTGTTATGTGCAGTTCCCCCAAAGATTTGATGGTATTGATCGTAGTGATCGATATGCCAATCGTAACACAGTTTTCTTTGATGTAAGTTTATAGTAAAGCAAAGAGTTTTACCACTTATATACTCAACAGAAAATGGTCATCTTATCTCCTTATGTGGTAGAAAATTTAACTTATCAAACAAGTATTTGCAGAAATGCTCTTCCTAGTCACGAGCCGAAAAGGCTTTGCTTTTCTCTGTTTTGTGATCAAGAGTCCAATTTCTTTGCATTTCATCTGTTTCTATGTCAAGATGTATTAATATTGTTAACACAATATTAATAAAGTGATTTATGTATATTCACCAATATATATATATATATATATATATATATATATATATATATATATATATATATATATATATTGCATGCATGCAATGCAGCAACTATTTAACAACCTTGAAATTAAAATCATGGTCACAACTCTTACAGTAGTTTCCAATCCTCATCCCTATTTAATGGTCTTTTAATATTCATTTCAGGTTAACATGAAAGGACTTGATGGCATTCAAGGACCTGTATATGTGGGGACTGGATGTGTTTTCAATCGACAAGCACTTTATGGCTATAGCCCACCTTCTATGCCCAATTTACCAAGATCTTCATCATGCTGTTGCTGCCCCTCAAAGAAGTCCACCAAAGATGTCTCGCAGGTTTATAGAGATGCAAAGAGGGAAGAACTTGATGCAGCCATTTATAATCTAAGGGAGATTGACAGTAAGCCCATTTAATGTTGTCAATCAGTTTTAGAGAATCATACAGCAGAATCTTCTAAGTGTAATATTCTTCTGGTTTCTTTTCTTCTTGTAGATTACGATGAGCATGAGAGGTCAATGTTGATTTCACAAATGAGCTTTGAAAAAACTTTTGGCTTGTCTACTGTTTTCATTGAATCTACACTACTGGAGAACGGAGGGGCGCCTGAATCTGCAGATCCCTCGATGCTGATCAAGGAGGCCATTCATGTAATTAGCTGTGGATATGAAGAGAAGACTGATTGGGGAAAAGAGGTTTGACTTAAATGTTAATGTTCTTGTATAAAGTGCATCTTCATATTGTTAGTTTCCTTTTCTCTTTTCCAGTGATATTTTCGTTACCATACCTCTACCAATTAAAATTCCATTCAACCTAGACGCATCATTTTTCACTTAGTTAATCTATTGTTTCTTTATTGATTAATTAATTAAAATATCTTCTTGTTTTTTCCAGATTGGTTGGATTTATGGTTCAGTCACTGAGGATATCTTAACCGGTTTCAAGATGCAGTGCCGAGGATGGAGGTCAATTTACTGCATGCCCTTGAGGCCTGCATTCAAAGGGTCAGCACCTATCAACCTGTCTGATAGGTTGCACCAAGTCCTTCGATGGGCACTTGGATCAGTTGAAATTTTCCTAAGTAGACACTGCCCCCTCTGGTATGGATTCGCAGGAGGCCGTCTCAAATGGTTGCAGAGAATGGCTTATATAAACACCATTGTCTACCCATTTACATCCCTTCCTCTTGTTGCTTATTGTACTTTGCCAGCAATTTGCCTTCTCACAGGAAAATTTATCATTCCAACGGTAATTTCTTCATGTGTCAATTTAACCACTTACATAAATAAGAGAGAGAGAAATGTTATTAATCTAGTTTAATTTCCATGCATTACCCGCCAATTTTCCTATGAAACATAAATGATTTTTAACCATTCAACCAAAGAAAACTATTTAGAGCAACAGATCAGTATATAACAGTTTATACTAGTGCCTTACATCATGTTGTTCTTTACAATTTGATACAGCTTTCCAACCTTGCAAGTGTTCTCTTTCTTGGACTTTTCCTCTCCATCATAGTGACCAGTGTGCTTGAGCTGCGTTGGAGTGGTGTTAGCATTGAAGATTTGTGGCGTAATGAGCAGTTCTGGGTGATTGGAGGTGTTTCAGCCCATCTATTTGCTGTCTTCCAAGGATTTCTTAAGATGTTGGCTGGTGTTGATACCAACTTTACTGTCACTGCCAAGGCTGCTGAGGACAGCGAGTTTGGTGAACTTTATATTATCAAGTGGACCACTCTCTTGATTCCTCCAACAACACTTATCATAGTTAACATTGTTGGTGTTGTTGCTGGATTTTCTGATGCACTTAATGGAGGATATGAGTCTTGGGGACCACTCTTTGGTAAGGTGTTCTTTGCCTTCTGGGTGATTTTTCATCTCTATCCATTCCTCAAGGGTCTCATGGGACGCCAAAACCGCACCCCAACCATTGTTGTTCTGTGGTCAGTGTTGCTGGCCTCTATCTTCTCTCTTATTTGGGTCAAAATAAACCCATTTGTGAGCAAAGTAGACAGTTCAACCCTCTCTGCGACCTGCGTTTCTATAGATTGTTAAGTCACTACAAGCATGCTTACCAAGCCTTTTTGAAAATATGTAAAAAAGATAGATATATGGGATAATGATTTGATCCGCAACTTGTGCAAGCCATAAGATTAGTTCTTCGTTGAACTGTGCACCCATTTTGTACTAAGATTGGAAAAAATCTGTAAGCTTTGGAAAAATTTCCTGTTTACTAAAGGGATAAAGCATTGGCATAATTACATCAATGTGAAAAACAGTGATTTTTCCTGTCCATTAAGAAATTAAAATGCACTTAGTTGTCATATTTTTGATACTAAGTTTATTCAAAAGTGTAGTGCTGATTACAAAACAGTCACAGCAAAAACGAGAAATTCAATTGTAGTTTAAGAGCAATATTTTTATTGGTTGGGGTTTAATTTTAAATTTAATTAAACGACAAATAAAGTTACGCAAGCAGAATGTTATCCTTTTATTAAAGGGAAAATGTTTTTGCAGTTACTGCAGATAAGTTATATGTATTTATTTTCAAAGCGACGTTGTTTTTGTATTTAAATCTTGAAAAATTATAAATATAAAGACTATTATAACTCTGAAATAAATTAAAATTACAAAAACACCATGATTTCCGTCCCAAAACGACATCGTATTAGACTTACTGTAGATAACTTATTTGGAGTAACTCCAAGAAAAAGTGAATCCTTTATTAAATTGAATACAATACTCTTTACGTACCGTGCATAAAAACTTATATTCAAATTACATAAAAATCTCTCCTACCAACTGTGTATGGTTGTGTATTGAGAAAAGATTCAAGAATATGAGACAAATATATTATTCCAGCTAAATTGGAAGTGAAGGCCTAGCAAAAAGACTATACGTTTATTTACAAAATAAAATAAAATAAAAGACTATACGTTTCAAATAAATAAATTTTTTATTAACGTGCGCCCTTACACTATATATTAAGGACAAAATAATATTTAATATACTTTATTAAATAATATTTAATATTTGGAAGAGCTACCCAAGAATGGATCTTGAACTGAATTAAAACTTTTCATATATTAAATATTTATTCCATTTATTCATAGTGAATCTAGTATCCTTATTCGTATCTTTATTTATTCCATTTATACTTCATCCATCTCACTGATCTAGTCATCTGATATCACTCATGTTTTGTACAAACTATTTTATGGATAATCAAAATCATTTGGTGTAAATTATTATACCTATTTATTTAAATAAGAACTTTTCTTTGTAATTAGTCTATTATTTAGTTTGTTATTAGTTTGTTAATTCTGTTAGCTGAGTTGGCACTTGTAATAGTTAGATTAGTTACGTGTCCCTTTCTTCTCTTTACAATATATATAGGTTGATGTACAGAGACTCATTAGTTTTGTAAGGCTGGAGTATTTAACTTGTTGATGATGTGAATGACATGTTGGATACAATAGCACCATAATATCTTTGGAATATTCCCTTGAAAAAGAAGTTCCCTTGCTGTATTTAATATATGCTGATGTTTTCTCTCCACAACACTATTTTGTTGTGGAGACTTAACACATGAAGTCTGGTGCAAGATTCCCTTTTTAGCAAAGAAATCAGGACATTAAGAATTCAGAACCATTGTCACTTCGAAAGGTCTTAATAGTTACACCAAACTGGTTTTCTATAAGTGTGACAAAGTTATGGATATGAGTTTTAGTTTCTGAATTTAATTTCATCATGATGCCCCATGTAAAACGTGTATGATCATCAACAATGGTTAACATGTATTTGTGTCCATGAATGGAAGGAACAGAATATGGACCCCAAATATCAACATGGACTAAATCAAAGGCTTTATCAGAGACAATGACACTTGAAGTAAATGGTAACTTCCTTTGTTTAGCATAATGGCATATATCACAAGGATTGTCAACATTTCTACAGGAAATGAAAGGGAATTGAGTCATCATTGACTTTATTACAGAATAGGAACAATGGCCTAATCTTAAGTGCCACAAATCAATAGGACAAGGTTGAACAGAAACTGTATTGGTAAGGCTTTTATCTTGTGTTGATATTGTCTTCTAGTCATGAGCTTGAGTAAGGATGTACAATCCACCGTCTAGTTTAGCTGAACCAATTATCTCCATTGAAGGATGCTGCTGAATGATGCAGATGAGGGGCTGAAAAATGACACAACAATTAGTGTCTTGAGCTAGCTTGGTTACTGATATTAGTTTAACACTAAATTTCTCAACAAATAAGACATTTGACAGTGTGAGTGTTTGAGAAAGTACAACTGTCCCTGAGTAGTAAGAGTAAACCTGACTTCCATTGGGCAAGGAAATAGCTATTGGCTCAATCTTCTTTGGTTGGATTAAAATGCCAAAAGAGTGAGTAATGTGGTCAGTGGCTCCTGTGTCAAGGATCCAATGTACCATATTATTGTTACCTGAAAATGAATCTGAGTTCTCTGTATTAACTGTCTTAACTTGGGTTCCAACATTGAGTGCCTTGGTTTGTACAAGGTTGCTGACATGTGAGGGTGTCATTTGCTGCTGTTGCATAGGCTGGTGCTTCATGGATTGCTGAATCATTTCCAAAATTGCATGATATTGATCCTTAGTAAAATTCTCTTTGTTACCTTAAAAGCCATTTGATTATCATCAGCATACGGATGCACCACTTGATTATGATCAGCATAAAGATGCACCACTTGATTATGATCAGCATACAGATGTACTTCTTCAGGATTATCAGTGCTTGCAATATTTGCCTTGTGGACTCCTTTAACTCTGTATCCAGGAGGATACCCATGCTTCTCAAAGCATGTATCCACAGTATGGCTTGTCTTGCCACAACAAGTGCACAGCCGTGGAGTAAATGCTCTCCCACGTCCTCCATTGTAACCACGTCCTCTTCCTCGAGTGTAGAAACACCCACGTCCTGATTGTGGCTCTGTTGAATTGAAAAACACCTTGGAATTTCCATCTGTGACATTAGGCATCACATTGTTCAAATGCATCTGTCTTTCCTGCTGAGTCATTAAGGAAAACACACGGTTTATAGGAGGCAGTGGATCCATTAACATGATTTGGGACCTTACATGAGAAAATTGTTCATTAAGTCCCTTTAGGAATCTAATAGAATAGTCTCTATCTCTGATGCTTCTCACTTGAGAAGAAATTGAACAGCAAGGCTTAACACATTTACACGTAGGTGTTGGCTGTAAGGACTCCAACTCATCCCACAGGATCTTGAGTTGTGTATATAAATCTGAAATAGAATTCTCTCCTTGATGCAAACAGAAGATTTCATCATGCAAGTCAGAAATTCTAAAGATATCTGACTGAGAAAACCTTTCTTTAAGGTCTCTACATACATCAACATCTTGATCCATCCAGAGGATCGATTGTGAAATAGAATCAGTAATGGATCGATGCAACCATGAAAGAACCATGGTATTGCATCTCTCCCAAGAAGCGTGCCTTCTATCTTTCAGATTTGGAACAGAAATGGAACCATTGACGAATTGAAGCTTATTTTTGGAGATCAAGGCCATGGTCATGGCCGTAGCCCAACCATGGTAGTTCTTACTGTTCATGAGCGTAGATACTAACATAAGAGACGTATTTTCGTTCGGATGGTGGTAATAAGCACTAACTGGATCTGAGAAATTCTCTGATGCATGTGCTGCATTAGTGCTTGCAACTACATGCGTGGTGTCTGAAGCATCTTCTTCATCCACACATCGAACATCAACTTTCGGTGAGCTTTGATTTGTCGTGATCGTTTACCTCCAATTATCAGAAAAAGGAAAAACTCAAAGTGAATCTTGAAGGAGGAAAATAGCAACGAAGAAAGCACCAAAAAAATTGAAATCGGCAAAAATCAGAGCTCCAATTGAAGCTCTGATACCATATCAGAATGGAAGAATTGAAAAGTTTTCATTACTGAGAAAACTGAATTGCAAAACTAATGAGTCTATGTACATCAACCTATATGTATTGTAAAGAGAAGAAAAGGACACGTAACTAATCTAACTATTACAAGTGCCAGCTCAGCTAACAGAATTAACAAACTAATAACAAACTAAATAATAGACTAATTACAAAGAAAAGTTCTTATTTAAATTCTTTGGACTACTAATGGAAGGAGTTGACTATTTTGAGACTTTCTCTCCAGTTGCTAAGCTCACTTCAGTCAGATTATTGCTTTCAGTAGCTGTTGTCAAAGGCTGGTTCCTTGAACAAATAGACATTAACAATGCCTTCTTTCATGGTGACTTATCAGAAGAAATATAACTATTCCTCAAGGCATTGAATCTACTAAAGCAAATCAAGTTTGCAAATTGCATAATTTCATATATGGACTGAAGCAATTTGAAAACTTGATTTGCTTTAGTAGATTCAATGCCTTGAGGAATAGTTATATAGACTTCTTCTGATAAGTCACCATGAAGGAAGGCATTGTTAATGTCCATATGGACTGAAGCAATCTAGTCGCCAATGGAATGCAAGGTTGAGCTTGGAGCTTCACAATCTTGGTTTTGTCCAATCAAATGATGATTATTCTCTATTCACTAAGGCAGATGGTGACAAATTCACTTGCCTTTTGGTTTATGTAGATGATATGATTCTTGCTGGGAATTGTATAGTTCAGATCAATGTTGTCAAGCAACATTTAGATGCTTTATTTTGCATCAAAGACCTTGGTCCCTTACATTTCTTTCTTGGTATGGAAATTACTAGATCCAAGACTGATTTAATTTTAAACCAAAGAAAATATGTGTTGGAATTATTAGCTGAGAGTGGATTAATCAATGCTAAACCAACATCTACACCTATGGAGCCCTCTTTAAGACTACAACAGGATCAAGGAGAATTGTTTGATGATCCTGCCACTTACAGAAGGATGGTTGGTCTCTTGATGTATTTGACCAACACCAGACCAGACATTTGTTTTGCTGTGCAACAATTGAGCCAATTTGTAGCCAAACCAATGAAGGAGCACTATGTAGCTGCTATTCGAGTTCTAAGATATCTTAAAGGCTCTCCAGCAAAAGGTTTGTTCTTCTCTTCTCAAAGCCCATTAGTGTTATCTGGCTTTGCTGATGCGGATTGGGCTACATGCCCTGACACCCGAAAATCCACAACTGGTTTTTGTATATTCCTTGGTGATTCTCTCATTTCATGGAAGTCAAAGAAACAAAGCACGGTCTCACGATCATCTGCCGAGGCAGAATATCGTGCTCTAGCCACTACTACTTGTGAGGTCCAATGGCTTACTTACTTTCTGCATGACCTTCAAGTTCCAACCAACCTTTATTGTGACAATCAGGTTGCAATTTATCTGGCCCATAATCTTTCCTTTCATGAACGCAGCAAACATATAGAGTTAGATTGTCATGTCACCAGGGAGAAACTTGCATCTGGCTTGATTCATCTATTATCAGTTCCTATTCATCAGCAGCTTGCTGACATTTTTATAAAGGCACTTAATACAGCTTCCTTTCATGATTTTCTGTTCAAGTTGGGGTTGTATGATCTCCACCCACCAACTTTAGGGGGGGGGGTATTATACCCATTTATTTAAATAAGAACTTTTCTTTGTAATCAGTCTATTATTTAGTTTGTTATTAGTTTGTTAATTCTATTAGCTGAGCTGACACTTGTAATAGTTAGATTAGTTACGTGTCCCTTTCTTCTCTTTACAATATATATAGGTTGATGTACAGAGACTCATTAGTTTTGCAATTCAGTTTTTTCAGTAATGAAAACTTTTCAATTCTTCCATTCTAATATAAATACTCACCAAATAATATATCATGAATCATTGGCCTCAATCTATTTCCTGTTCCAGTCAAACTTATTAGGTCATTTCATATAATCAAAAATGATGAAAAATGATCACGTAATTTAATTTTAGTTGGTTATGGATGCTAAACATCGATAAAATGATGTCACATTATTATAGCAAATAACATTTTTAACTATCACTAACAAATTTTAATTGTTTTGAAATAAGTATCATTGGTAGCTTGAAAGTGTTCATTCTGGTTTGAAGCTCTATATTTTTATGGGGGGTCTATTGTCTGCGAGTAGACTCTGTAGGTTTAGAATTTTATAGTCTTTTGTTCTTCGTTGGACTTTGGATCTCTACAGCACGATACTTATTTCCATGGTGCTGGACCACGTGGTCCCTTAGTATTATAAGAGGGTTAAAATAGAAAATGAGTGTGAGAGAAAGCATAAAATTATTCAATAATATGAGATCATAAAATTATTTTTCCTACAACTCAAAAAAAAAAAGTATAATTCATAGCTCTTACAAATTTTATTCTATGTTCATTTGATATATTAATTTTTTTTTTCAAAAGTGAAAAAATGTTGTATCCACTTGAGTACAATAGTGGTACCAAAAATTTATCTGTGGATAAAAATTTTTGGCTCATTTTTTAATGCTGGATGGGACATATTACCGGTTTTGCCGCTACTAACTAACGGTATAATGGCTGATGTATTCCATTGACGTTTGTACACAAATTAAAGACACAGAAAAACGTCAAATAAAGGATGTAATGCAGTGTTGACGTAGTTTCAAAGGTATCTTAAAATAAACTATTTATTGTGCTTTTTCTTTTGATAGAAGAAATAAAGAACACAAGAATAATAAATGAAACGTAAGCATGAGGAAACCAAAATGCCAAAATAATCTTCGCAAAAAATAAAAACAAGGTAGAGAGAAGAAATATACTAATGGAATGGCCCACTGCTTTCTTTTTTTCCAATTTTTGTTCTTCTTTTTGGTGTATGAATGAAAAGTGAAAACCATTGTTGTTGACACCATATATAATGAAGTATAGTTATCAATCTCCAGAAATTAATAAAAGATCCAGCCAAAATAAGTAAGCAAGCAAGAGCTGGATCCCACTCCCACTCTTCTAATCCAGCTGTTAAAGTTAACATCAGTTTTTTAAAACAAATTTTTCAAGTATTGTTGTTCCTTTTTTCTTCTACATATTTTAACACTCTAGCGGATAAATTTTTAAGAAAACACTATTCTTTCTATTGTACCAAAGAAAGAGAAGAAATACCTCTGCTACTTGTTAGAATCATATTAACTTTAAATATCTAGATATTATCATAGATTTAATTATTTTGTTACTTGCATATATATATATATATATATATATATATATATATATATAGTTATCATTAAATAATCAACTGTTCTTAATTATATTATTTTATTAGCATAAATTTAATTTCAATCTAAAAATAATAAAAAAGTTATAAACATATGATATAAAAATTATATAAATATATCACCAAACACATAAATCAATTAAGGGTTATATTTCTCTTATATTGTATAAGAGAAATAAATTTCTTATATATAAAAAAAGAATGAATCTTATTTTTATTTTTTCTCTCACTTTTTATATGTAGGTCTTATTTATAATTTTATTTTTATTACATGAGATAACTCTTTTTTCATAACATAACAAAATTATTTCACTTTAATAAAAGAAAAAATCTTCCTCACAAATTAATGGATAGTATATATAAAAAAAAATATATACAAACTACAAAGTACAAACATAAGTTATATAAGTAACTAAAGGACACAGACAACATTATTTCAATGAACTTGACAGACATGTGCTGTCACATAAAATACTAAATTATCTCAAAAAAGAACAGACAAGGCACTCTGTGACAGACTTTCTCTCCTTCTCTCTCTGTAAATTATCACATAAAATACTAAATTATCTCAATCTCTTATATTTTGCATTTCCCACACCTATCCTTATACTCACTCTACCGCACAGTCATCAAAGTGTTACTGTTGACAAAAAAAAAAATTACTAGATTGATATATTAATAGTAAATTTTGTCAAAATACTACGTGGCATATTTCACTACATATGTGTACAAATAATTCGTTACACGGTGTAGCAAAATATGACACGTCAGAATACACAGAATCAAAAATGCCACATGTCAAACAAGGAGAATTTCATTATACTGTATAGCAAAATTCTCCATGTTTGACACGTGGCATATTTCGCTACACCGTGTAGCGAATTATTTGCACACATATTTCGCTACACAATTTCGCTACACTTTTTTTTTTTTTTTCCTAACAACGGCAAAATGATCACTTTCCCACTCTACGAGCTCACACACACTCGTCCTACCTTTGCTGCCATACCTCACCTCTCTCTCTCTCTCACTTTTTTTTTTTTTGCTTTCTTTATCAATCTGTTTCTATTTGTTTTGCTTCTATACATGTGTTTCTGACCATTAAGCTATGAAGCCATCACCGCCACCTCCATCACTTCTCATTCTTCTCTTCCTTTTGCCAACCATTACGATATCGGTTTCTCCACCTCTTCCTCCCACCCCTTCACCCACATCTTCACCAATATCTCCATCTTCTTCTTCACCTTCCACTCTTGACCCAAATCAGCTCAAAGCCCTACAGTCCCTCCACATCCCAACCACCAAGGACCCATGTTCCCACAATGCCACACTCTGTGACTCCTCAAAGCCCTTTCGCCACCTCATCTCTCTGACACTCTCCAACTGTTCAAGCTACGTTTCTCTCTCCTTCTCTGCCCTCAAATCTCTCTCCACCATCCATTCCCTGCAGCTTCTGAACTGCCCCATTGCTCCAATTCGCTTCCCTCATGAACTCACATCCTCTCTCCGCTCCTTCACTTGCATCAAAAGCTTCCGCAAGATCTCTGGACTCTGGCTCTCTCGCCTTGCAAACCTCACTGATCTCACTGTCTCTAATGTTCAAGTTAAAGCTTCTGGTCTCTATGTTGTGCTTGGTCACATGAGCAAGCTCAAAACTTTGACCATTTCACATGCCAACCTAACAGGTTCTCTTCCAAATCACATCCATTCCAACCTTACCCACATAGATTTTTCTGGTAACCAGCTCAAAGGAAGCATACCCCCTTCCATTACCATGCTTGATGGCCTTGAAATTTTGAATCTTTCTTCTAATGGACTCAAAGGTGAGATACCCTCTTCCATTGGGGACTTGATTTCCCTGAAAAATCTCTCCTTGGCTTCAAATTCGTTTTCGGGGTCTATTCCAGATTCGATATCTGCCATACCAGGTTTGGTTCACATGGATCTGAGTTCAAACCAGTTCAATGGGACCATTCCAAAGTTCATTTCAGAAATGAGGAACCTTAGGTACTTGAATCTGGCTAATAACAATCTTCGTGGGGTTGTGCCTTTCAACTTGACTTTTATCAAGAGATTTGCAATGTTGAAGGTGAGTGGGAACAGCAACTTGTGCTATAACCATTCGGTTCTGTCTTCAAAATTGAAGCTTGAGATTTCTCCTTGTGATAAATATGGAATGCCAATGTCTCCTCCGCCTGCAAAGGATTCTTCTGCAGATGATAGCAGTAATTCAGATTATAATGACAGTGGTGATGATGGTAGTAGCAGCCACAAGAAAGAGCATCATCATGGGCCAAATAAGGTGGTTCTAGGTGTGGCAATAGCTCTTTCTTCCATTGTCTTTCTCATTGTTTTCCTAATCCTATGCTCAAAGTGCTGTCGCTGAAGAAAATTTTGATTTCTGGTTTTTAGAATTTAGTTTAGGAAAATTAAGAATTTGAGTTGGTTGGTGCTTTGTTTAATTCATTTATTATATAATGGTTTCAGTGTAAGTGCAAGAAATGAGAGGTGATGGGCATAATTTTTTTTTTCCTTTTTTTGGGGGATAATACATGAATAGGAATGTATGATTATTAAATAGATGTTCAATTTTTTGTTTATTTTTCTGTTTTAATCAATTGCTTGTGCCTTGTGCACTGCAATGAGTTATGTATATATGGAATGCTATGCTTTGGCACTTTTTTTAGCTCATTGTTATGAGTAAAAGGTAGAGGTGGTGCATGTGGATGTGGTATCCAGAAAGATCTAATTAACTTGTGTTACAAGCTGTTTATTTTCTCGCACTTTTCATTGATTCCGCCGCTCTGTGGACCCAATGAGGCTTAATTAAATTTTATTTATTGCACCACATTGCTTTCAATCATTTCCTTTACTTTTATTTTTTTGAAAAAAAAAAATTCTTTGGAACTATTTTTTATTTTTATTTAAGGCAGCTCACTATACTATTCCACGGTAGTTAATTTCTTTCACCAACACTATTTTCAGTAAACTTGTGTCTAGTAATCACGAATGTGGCTTGATAATAATGTATGATGATGTCTGGCTCTATGCAATCATAAATTTATAATGTCAATGCTGATTTTATTTAGATGATTGGATATGAGCTGTCTATCCTACTTTGAATGAGTAGCAAAATATACAAATTAGGAATTAACGTATTTCATATCATTTTATCTTTTACACATACATAAAAATGTGTGAGATTTATTTTATCTTTTTCTTTTTTATCTTCACATGATCCCGTATGCATTTCATATACTTTTATGTGTATATAAGAGATAAAATCACATGATTTTATATGAGTTTTATATACTTTTATGTGTATATAAGAGATAAATTTATAACCTATCACGTAATAAACCTAATCCCACAAATTATATGCAGTTTCCATTTCCAAATTTGATTGAAATGCCCAAATTTCCCTGATCCCTCACATATTACATCTTTTCTGTCATTGTTTATAGTAGGACTCATTAAACCAAAAGGATAAGATGCCTTGATAAGCGAACCGTATTTTAGCAGGATCAAAATTCAAATTTTGGAAAAGATAATTGTTAGGACTATAGAGTTAATCAGGCAGAGACAAAAAGGTTTAAGTGTTAAATGGTTTATATTTTACCAGCTTGGCCCATTCTAGGGCAACCCGCGAACCTAAATATGTTGGCCCTGTTTTTTAATTTGCTCAAAATAATTACACATAATAAGTTTGTAACATTCACATCATACATATTAAAACTTTTAATTCTACAAAAGTCATAATAAATCCAAGCTTCTAATTTTAAAGTAAAGTTATAAAATAAAAAACATTCAAGCTTCCAAAGTAATATCATATTACTTTCCAAGCTTTTAAATTCTAAAGCAAAGTTAAATCCAAGTTTTCAAAAAAAAAAAAAAAAAACAGTATTTTAAAATTATTTTTAGAATTTTAGTAGTTTTGAAATTTTTTAGTATTTTTATTTATTTATTCTTTTAATTTTAACCATTGATACAATACTAATGGGGCACCATTGTTTAAAAAAATTAAATGGGCCAACTCGCAAGTTAAACAGGTGGCCAATTAACTAAATAAGTTGGGCTAAAAATATAAAAGGTTAATTAACTTGTTGGCTAAACGATTCAAACTAAAAATATAAAATATCTAATTCACGCACACACACACATCTAATTCACACACACAACACACACACACTGCGATCATATCTGGAATCGAACCAAGATCTTTTGAGTTGACGCAAATTTCATTATATTTGTTAAGTCAATTTTCTTAAGCTCTACTCGCATGTTATTAGTTATGCATAATATAATCTTAAATTAAAATAGACGTTTTTTTTTTTTTTGTGTAAATTATATTTGCATCACACGAAAAATGATCAATTATACTAGCAAGCATAGTACAGTGCTAGCAAGTGACTAGGTGGCCAAGTATCATCCTTTTGCAAGGAATATTAAAGGCTATACTGATAACAGGAAATCTACACAGCAGGATAATTCCCTGCCCTTTGTACTAGCAAAGCAAGAGACCACAGTTGATATGTAAATTGGTCCTTGCTGCCTCAGTTGATATGTAAGTTCTTAGTGACTACCTTAGTTCACGTTTCTGAATTTGTTGATGCAGCTTTCCTTAATTATGATTCACTGGCCATTGCATCTGCAAGGCTCATAAATGAAGGCAGTTTCCTATAACTTTCTGCACGAGACGTGCATTTCCCAGCAGCATACGAACTACTGCAAGGAAATTATTGCAGTGAAGCCTATATGGGAAATGTCTGCATAGTCCAAGAACGATGGAGGGAATTGTAATGATTATTAGGGAGGTAATTCGGATTAACACAACATGACATGACACAAATTTGACATAAATATACAAATATACTCAACATGAACACGGCACAAATTTAAAAACTGATAAAAACTATCGAAACAAACACGACTTGCTTATTTTATAGGTTAACACAACATAACACAAATAATTTGCTAACCTCAAAATGTGTTGCTTATTATACGGATTGATATGACACGATAAGACACGAATAATCAATATATTGAATAATGTCATGTTGACACGACCCTACACGATACGAATAACCTCTAAGAAGATTAACATATCAATTTCGTGTTTACGAATTAATATGCAACACGACAATAATTTTTTATGGCAATTTTTGCCAACTTAAACATGACACAATTTGGATTTGAGAATGGATCAAACCGAAAATTAATTTCTCATGTGGTATCAATGGATTGTGTTAAAAATTACCACCCTAGTAATTCTACACATGTGACTAACCTTTCTCCGTATACTTTGGCCTAGATCTTATATCCTAATCTATAATGCATCTTACATCAGTAAGAGAATTTCTGTGACTGGAAAATATTTAGTTACCAATTCTCATGAAGAGGAGGATAAATTGACATTGGAGAATTACTCCTCTACGAATTTTTCCAAAGATTTACCAGAAACCTCTACAAGAACATAAACCGTCCTTGAAATGGTGAAACCGGTTTAAATCTCTCAAGACAATTTCCACCCTGGTTGTCTTGGACATGAACTTCCCCATCTCATGACAGTCCCTACATACTCTTAGATTCTTGGTGACCCTAATAGTCCTCCCAGGTGGCAAATTTAATATACCAAAAGCCATGGCTAACTGCTCACTGTGCCCACACAGAAGCACTCCCTTCTCCATAACATCTGTATTAATCAACGCATACCTCATCTTAGTATTGTAACCTTCATTCATCATTTTCATTCTCAATCTTTTCAGCAACAAGTCTATCCTTTTGGCTTGAGGATGTGAAGTATCTCCTGCAACAAAGATATTAAATTTTCCTCGAACCTCTATCCAACTACAGCCTGGATTCTTTTTTAATCCCCGTTTACCTATCCTTCTTTGTAACTTTTTCACTTCTTCCCACTTTTCTGCCTCTGCATAGACATTCGCCAGAAGAACATAATACCATGTGTTCTCTGGCTCTAGCTCAAAAACATGCTCTGCCACTTTTTCTGCTAGCTCCACATTATGATGGATCCTGCATCCAGAAAGCAAGGTGCCCCAAATTGTAGCATCTGGTTTAATTGGCATAGTCTCAATGAACCTGTACGCCTTTGATAGATTTCCAGAGCGAGCAAGGAGATCCACCATGCAGGCATAGTGTTCTAACTTGGGCTCGATGCCGCATTCACTAGTCATGGAATTAAAGAATTTCCATCCCTCGTTCATTAATCCAGAGTGACTGCAAGCAGAAAGTATAGAAGTGAAGGAGGACTCGTCAGGCTCAATACCTGCAATCCTCATTTTGTTAAAAGTGGAAATTGCCTCATTGCCAAACCCATGCATACCATATCCGGCTATCATAACAGTCCATGAGATCCGATCCTTTTTAGGAATCATATCAAACAGTAGTTGTGCAAGAACTAGTAATCCACACTTCACATACATA
The DNA here is from genome assembly GCF_033153095.1 of Gastrolobium bilobum. Lineage (NCBI taxonomy): Eukaryota > Viridiplantae > Streptophyta > Magnoliopsida > Fabales > Fabaceae > Gastrolobium > Gastrolobium bilobum. The sequence goes on from NW_026896603.1 coordinate 124,702, forward strand.
TCAACAAGTGCACAGGCTACATGCAAATATGAAAAGTGCCCATTTCTCAATATGTACCCATGCATCTCCCTGCCTTTGTCTAGAGCTGCTAAGCCTGCACAAGCTGGAAGGACACAAGCCATTGTAATGTCATCAGGCTTTAATTGTTTTTGCATGTCCAAAAAAAGTTCTAGAGCTTCATTGGGAAGTGAGTTTTTTGAATAACCTCTAATCATTGTATTCCATAAGATCCGATCCTTTCTAGGAATCATATCAAACAGTAGCTGTGCAAGAAATGCTAACCCACAATTCATATACATATCAACAAGTGCACAGGCTACAGGCAAATCTGAAAAGTACCCATTTCTCAATATGTAACCATGCATCTCTCTGCCTTTCTCTAGAGCTGCTAAGTCTGCACAAGCTGGAAGGATACAAACCATTGTAATGTCATCAGGCTTTTTTTGTTTTTGCATGTTCAAGAAAAGTTTTAGAGCTTCCTTGGGAAGTGCGTTTTTTGAATAGCCTCCAATCATTGTATTCCATGAGACAATGTCCTTTACTGGAATTTGAGAGAAAACTAAATGAGCTTCTTCCATGCTTCCACATTTTGCATACATATTCATGAGAGCATTAGAGACAGGCAAACTCAACCCCATGTTATTCTTTTTAATGTAATTGTGTACATCCCTTCCTTTATCCAAGGAGTTGCTACATGCGCAAGCATGAACAATGCTTGTGACAGTATAAATATCTGGGCTAACACCTTTGCATTGCATTTCATCGAATAATCTGACAGCATCATCATATAAACCTTCTCGTACATAAGCGGCTATGATTGAGGTCCAAGAAACAATAGTAGTTCCACCCATCTTCACAAAAACGTCAGTTGCACCGTTTAAATTACCACATTTTGAATACATGTCGAGTAAGGTATTGTTAAACATGACTTCCCCACTAAGACTAGCTTTCACTCCATAAGCATGAAGAGCACTACCCAATGAAAGGTTGCCAATATTTGTACAAGCCACAAGGACGTGAACCAAGGTAGCCAAATCCACATCAACACCCAAAGCCAGCATCTGAATGAAAAACTCAAGTCCAGTTCTGGAAAAACCATTCATAACATACCCATTTATCATAGAATTCCAGGAAACAACATCTCGATCACTCAATTCATCAAACAGATTATGTGCACTCTCAACTCCACCAAATTTAAAATAAGCCGCAATTAGAGAGTTAACAACAGTATTATAAGAACCAAAACCCAGTTTTAAAATATACCCATGAACCCTTTTACACTCCCTTACGTTGCCCAATGCAGCAAAACATTTCATGATACAAGTAAATGTATAAGAATCCCCAGTAATTCCCAACTTCTGCATTTTCTTAAAAAGACACACACTTTCCCCGTAATTACCAATCTTTGCATATTCAGACATCATAAGATTCCAGAGAAAAACCTTATCGTTGAGAATCTTATCAAATATTCGTCTCCCCTCAACCAAATCACCACAACTCACATACATGAAGACTAGCTTTGCCCCTAAAGCCCCGTGAATTACCATGCCACTGGAAGTGATAATGGAATGAACCCGTTTTCCATTTTCCAAAGATTTAAGCTCAGCACAGAGCTGCAAGACAGAACAGTAAGTATTCAACTCAAGCTCAGATCTTTGTGACCTTGTGAGAAATTCCATGGCATTTCTGAGATCACCCATTTCGCAGAACTGGCAAATTTTGGCATTTTCGTCCACGGTTACATTGTGAGTAGTCTCAGCCAAAGACGCAGAGGCACCGACACTGCCACGACAAGAAAGGTCCATATTCGAAGATAACAGACATGTTCTCGAAGTTTGTCTGAAGAAGATGAAACAATTCGGAGAATTGGAATAGTTTAGCTTGTTTCTGTGACAATGATAAGTTGGAGCAGTGCTCGCGTTTGCTATGCTTTTCAACATAGTTAGCATTTCCCTGTGTGTCTTATAACAAGATTGATGCCATGCCACTATATATATCTAGCGGCGTGGGAAGGCACAATCATTTTCTTATATGTATCTCAACAATATTTGGATCTTGATCTCATGCCAAAAAAAAATATGATATGATAAAGTCGCGTGATCATATAAAAATAGATCAATACTAACAAATGAAGAGAAAAAATATATTAAAATAGTTAATTATAAAATTATAATCATTGATTTATCTTTGTATGATAATAATATTTTCATATGATCGTGTCATTTTTTTTTTTTACATCCATTTCCACAATATTTAATGGAAAAATAATTTCTCTCTTTAGTGAAAACAAATATTTCTCTGCCACTAGGATGCCGCAGAAATCATTTCCCCATATTTAATTAGATACAATCATAATTTCTCTATGTAAGTTTAAACCAAAACCCACATTACTGAAAATTACAAGCTCTAAAATATAATTCAAACCTGTTTTAAAAAATAATAATAAATATCTTTTTCTTCGCTAGATTACAGTAGTAATGCATTTCCGAGACCTGGTTTTAATAATTAACAAGAATATTATAACTGCTATTAGAAGGAATACAATGCACAAACATAATCAGGAAGAATGAAATATATTAAAGTTGAGGTACATGTGTTACAATACAAGTGATGTTAATTCATTGGTTAATTGTCTGCATCAATGCCATCAGGTTCAAACACATAATTATGGAAGTATGCATTAGAAGTGTTTTATCATGCTTCTCATTGCCACAAATCTCGTTATCAGTTTAAGCCACCAGAAAGTATGTCTACAACTTATCCCCAATGAAAACTTTCCAATTCGATCAATTTAAACACAACCAGAAACACTCATCCTATTCCAGCAAATGAGATAGGTAACATGGGTGCACGGTGTGTCTTATACATCATACACTGATGTTCAATATGGTTTAAAATACAATTAACAGGGTAATGCTATATAATGAGCAACTTTCACACGATGTCAAGCAACACAAGATTGCAAATTGAAGTGCTTTAATGTTGATTATGCCGATATATACGAGAGAGAGAGAGAGAGATCACTTCACGGTGCTTTTAACAATTTGTTTCACTTCAATGTTTTACAAAAAGTAAATTGATTTGAATGTGAGAGGAAAAGTAAAAAAGAAATGAAAATGGTAACATTTAGCTAATTGTTCTCACTTGAACAATCATTTGGCTTAGTGGGCACATTAAATATGAGTTGGAATGCATAAGGCAAAGTTACAACCAGATTTTCTCTCTCTGAAAACACTTATTTCTTTCTCTCTCAGAAACTGGAAAAAAATAAAAAATAAAAATAAGAGTTTGAAAAATGGTGGTGAAAAATTGGAGCGTGACGCCATTTATGTGGTTTTGAGAGCCCAGAAAATTAGAGGAATGGAATGAGGCAGAATTGGACTAGATATGTGCTATGTAGCACCGATACCGACACAGGACACGTGACACGATACGACACGACACTCCGACACGTTAATTCTAAAAAATGTTATATTTCGACACGTTAGGACACGTTTTAATATTAAATAATATTTTTAATTTATGTAGTGTATATTATATTTAATATTTTATAATTTAACAAAAAAATGAATCTAAACTTATAATATTCACAAATTTTGCAAAGAAACATAAGATATCCCAAATATTTATATTAAACTCAATAAAATAGTAATCGTAATCCAACGAATCCAATAGTTGGAACTAAAAGCTCAACGCAACGCAACCTTTGAATCTTTTTTTGAATTTCTATAACGCGTGTTGAAGTGTCGGGGAGTGTCGGAGTGTCCGAGAGTGTCGGAAAGTGTCGGACACGATACGTCAGGATTTTTGAAGTATCGGTGCTTTATAGGATATGTGAGAAAGGCATTACTCCAGCGTGAAGAGTGATTAAATAAAGGAGGTAAAAGCACCGAAACACTCTGGCTGGAGAATTACTCTTGTATAGTATATATATACATTCAACCATTTGATGCTAGCATTGACTATATGTCTTGGAGTGTAACTTAATTGACTGCAGTGTTTCTTTAATGATCAAGATTGCAGTATAATTTATCCTGATGTCAAATTCAACTTGTAGTACGTACCACACTCAGTTATCGAAATTCTGGTTTATAACCGCAATTTCTTATGACCCAATTCAATACAAAGAGGATGTATAACTTTTCAAACATGAAAACTACACATAATGCTGAGAAAACATTATAAGCTCAACTTGTGTTTCAATGTTGAGAAAACAAACTACAGCTTTATCTCTTTTGTGCTTTCCTCCTTCTAGACTGCGCCTTTTGCCACTTCTTCCTGGGAACCAGTTTACTCTTTGGTTTCAGTTTTAACTCAGGTGAAAATTTGTAATTTGGATCTCTCATACGTGCTTGTATGTCCTTGAAAAACTGAATATTTAGTTTTTTAGGACCTCCTTGTCTAAGTTCTGCATACTCTGGTCCTGAAACAACATTTTCAAATGCTCCAATAAGAATATCTAAATCACTCATAACCTCCCATGTATTGGTATACCTCCCATCAGGACCTTTCTTCAATTTCTTCAAAGCATTCTCAACAGCAATCTTCCTAGCTTGCTTTCCCGGTGACAACTCCTCAGGTTCTTGTTCAGCTTTCAACAGCTCAGAGATAGTTCTGTATTTAGGCATTTCATCAAACTCAAACAATTTATCTAGGTACTTATCACTACTTTCATTTGGGTAAGCTTCCGTCGGAATATCATCATCACTATCCATTTCATCACCAGTCCACAGTGTCTTCTCCTCATCACTGCCAGACCAAACACTTCTTAACTCATCACTATCATCGGCATCAATCAGGTCTGAATGTTCTTTAGCTTGCCGTCTTGCTTTCCTAATCTCTTTATCAAGATGACTCTTTGAACCCTTTTCTTCATCACTTTCATCCTCACTTCCTGTCCATAGAGTGTTATCTTCATTCATCTCCTTTGCCCAGGTTTTCTTGAACTCTTCATCCCCTGGTCTTCCACTGCCAAAGAGATCATAGACTTTGCGTCCACCACGAGCATATGATCTCAACGCTGCAAATCCAATTCATTAGCTTAAAGGAACTGACACTAGATAACCCATATTAATTGTAAGTAACAAGACTACAAATAAAATCCTGTTGCCTTAAAATTAATTTTTTGTCTTAATAACATCAGTAGCCATAAGCTGAAAGCTTTAAAAAGAAAAAGGATCTTGAAGTCGGTCAAAAAATTACATCATTGGGTAGAGCAATGAAAATGAACGCCCCTTTCTTTTTATTTGCTATTTATACAAAAGACGTGAATTTGGCTCATGATTTTCTATAAAAACCTCGCCAATGAAAAAGTGTTAAATGACAATGCAGGCCAAATTTTACATGGAAACCAATAAGGAGATACGTTCCTAAGTCCTCCTAAGCTAGAGGAAATATACGAATGCATTTGAGTTAGTACATAAAAATCATTAAATGGGTTCTATTATTATGTTAAACCAGTAATTTTGTCTTCTCTCGGAAATTCAGTAGTGAATATAACAAATGGGTTCTTCAAATAATTACACTACTTCAATTCAATAGGAGTTAAAAAAAACTCTAAATAAAAGGTAACCTTGAGAATTCAGCAGGGAGCCATTATTACAACAACTTCGTAGTACACTTGGACCTGAATCATAAAATACTTTTGACCTGAAAGAGCAACAAAGATCAGACGTTTCAGCTATTGTCATGAAAAATTAACTAAAAGCAGTATTTAAACAAAATAAATATCTTCAAACAAGTATCCATGACAGAAACGAGAATAATCCTTACTTTTGAGAGAGGGGTAGCCAATGCGACTTTGCAACCCTTAGAAAAGATGAAGAGAGGATATTGAAAGAGAATGACCTCCATCCCATTGTAAAGAACTAGTTGATCTGTCATTAACTTCTTCCTCTTAGGCCTCAATCTTATGCTACCCCTGAAAAGTAACCAACAAGAAGAAATTTTAAAAAATAAAATAAAATAAAATAAAATCCTAGCAATCCATGCTAAAATGTTTTTTTATCAGATTAAAATCGGTGGTGCCACCTTTCAAGGTATGTATGGATCAATGTATTTCGACGGGAAGGGAGGGATGAGATGGGTAAATTTTTTATTTTATGTTAACATTCTCTTTCCTTTGTTTAAATATAAAAATGAAAAAATCAATCCTCTCCTCTAAACTTCTCGGTCCAAACACACCCTAAGGTAATTGTGAAGCATTACAGAGGAAAATTCATGAACACAACCCATGGTTATTTTTGCAGGATGGACCTGACATTTTATCAAACAGTTCGGGGGCACATTAATATAACCCCTAAATCCCATATTAACAATGGCACAATATAAACAGAGCCTGCTTATTTCTTACCATTCGTCTTCTGAGAGAACAAGAAAAACATCTAAGAATAGCAAAACATGGAGATCAAAGGATCAAATGAAAGACAAAACTAACAACAGCAAGCACCTAACATCTAAACTGCATGCTCTGATTCATGTCAAGCACGTGCTCCATATCAAAGGAGGACAGAGTGGAGCTTCCTAGGTTGACGTTAATCAACAACGATTGCTTGCCTCGTTAGGACTAAAAACGATCACCGACTGAGACACCGCTCAATATAAATAAACTATAGGGCTTTAATGTGTGGGGTATTAAGTTTAAGAAGAATTATTTTTTATTTTTTATTTTTTTGAAAAATTAAGAAGAATTATTTTGAATACGAGCAATTCATTTTTGTGTATTTAACGGTTTCAGTTTATTTAAAATTAATAATTAATTAATAAATATAATTTAATAAACTATACTCTTTGAATAAACGGAAATTAACAGTTGAAACGATGAATAAGTCTTCCTAAGTCCCTCCTCAATATAATATTTTGAATTAGGATCATTTTACGTTATAAGTTATATTCTAAATCTTGGTTATTATTGATCAAAATTGAATATAATTTTTTTTATTTTTACACTAATATAAAAATAATCCGCCCCTAATATTGTCATTCACTATTTATTTCTCTAGCTTCTTGAGAAGGAAAACTACTAATTAGATTTCTATAATCAACCTCACTTAACATTTGTTTTTTAATCGATAATATAACTAATCTATTTAATTTTTTCTCAAGACATTATTAACCTTAAATAAGATAGATTTATCAAGAACGCCTTCTTGAGATTATATTACCGTTTTAATTCTTCTCTCTCTTTTTTTCAAGTTTTAATTAACCAGATTCATATTTTCTAATTGTCATATTAACATTGTAATGAATAACAAAAAAATAAAATTCATAATGATCATATATATTGCTGAAAATGATCATAAGTGCTTCATTTTTTTTTCCAGCAAAGAGGCTGACACAATTGCTGAAAAATTCCGTTGCCAGGAGTTGAAATCCTGATCCCTCGGGTGAGAGACGACTACACTTAACAAATAGACTATAACCGCTGTACGTATACATTTTAATCTTAAAGATCTTTCAACCCACTTAGAAATTCTTAAGTTATTATTTAAGGACTTGCACAAAATTTTTTAAAAGATTTACTTATACAAATATCACCGCCCACACATACACACACCCCATTTAATTATAGGGCTTGCAATTTCTCATGTTACATAAGAAATTCAAATTTTCCTACAGAGAGAGAAAGGAGTGGGATCTACCTTAAAGAAAAAAATAAAAAAACGATTGGCACGGACATCGAAGTGAGAGTAGTAGGAAAGGAGATTTCTCATGTGTTGAGAAGTCTTTTTCCCTTAATTATAGTAGGTTTAAGAGTTATTTTGTTCCAATTCACGCGAATTATAAGCAACATTGATGACATCACATGAGATGGGAATGATTCTCTTTGAACTTTAGTAGACAAGACAACAAAAAAATATATATAAAAAAAAAAAGAGTGAAAAAAAATGAAAAAGAGGAAAGGAACAACGAGGAGAGGCTCTTTCTGTTTGCTTGCATGTTGAACAGCGAATTGTGTACTGTTTCTAACATATAACAACTATGCCACAAGTTACATATATCTTCTTTTCTTTTCTCACTTAACAAAAAGAAAAAAGTAATCCCTCTGTGTCAATAAATATCTCAAAACACCGCACCAACTCCAATCCAAAGAATGGAATAAGGAAACAATGTGGCCATAACTTGCCAAGCTGGTAACTATCTTATAATGAAACTTCCAGGCTTCAGGGTACTTGGTTACATACCCTGAGAAATGTGAATTTGGACATGGTTAAGCATTACCACCCCTTCAGAGAATGTATGTGCCAGGAACCAATATTGCACTCATCATATAGACAGGGACGAAGATTTGAAGGGAAGATTAGTGTTAGCTCCTCCACTAGAACATATTTATACGAAAGAACCATGGCAGAACAAAAGCTATTACCAGGCACGCCATCAAGAAGTTACAAAATGGCTGTCCACGCCAGCACCCACCAAACCCGCCAGATGAGGTAACATCACTTTCCATGAATCTACTTTCATTCCACTCTTCCATAAATTCATTACCAGTAACATCCGAAACATTTTTCGCAGTCTCACCACATATTTCACACAACCTGTCATTATGAAAGGTAAATAAAGGTATTAACAGAACTAGCACAGAACAAAGGAGCCTCATGATTATTCAACCAACATATTAACAAGAATTATGATTGACCATGATTGATCAGTCAAATATTCTTACAACTATCTAATTATTGTTTGCAAAAAACACATTATATTGCACAAGTAAATTCCTCCACTCCTCACTCTCAACTCAATAAACAAGAAACTATTTTCAAATTACAACGAGGATTAAGATATGAACAGCATCTACATACATGAGAGTAATTTCAAACAAGAATCAAAATTAAAATTGCAAAAAAAAAAAGAAAGAAAAAGGAAGTAATTTCAGACAGTCCTTCACCAGGCAAACCAAAATTTAAATTTTATGCCCTTGGATACATAAAAAGGCATAGATTACAGGTTAATGTTGGAAATAACTAAAAGCAGAGTTAAAGAGATTACAACTTTAAAAGGGAAGGGCTAATAGGGGAATGGTAAGTTGATTAGTCTATAGTGACATTTCAGAGTTTACACAAGTGGAAGTTACGTTAGTACCATACCTCTGGAGTTTATTCACTAACAACATCACCACCTTTTTCCCAAAACTAATTGGAATTGGCTGTTGATGAACCCAAATAAAAAGCAAGAAAAAATTAAGAGAAAAAATAAACAATTAAATATAAAATAAATATAGGGAATATAAATAAAATTTTAAAAGTGAATATGCCTATATTAAGAATTATCTTTGAAATTATAGCAGTTGGAAAGACAATCTTGCTGACAGCCATTCTTCAATGTATCAAATTTTTGTTTTCTTTCTTTCGGGAAGGAGTGTAGAGGAAAAGGGACAGGAGTAAGAGATATATTGTTATATATTATTATTCTTTCAGGGTTGATGAAAGTATAAACTTATTTTTCCTTCTTCATTCCCCATATATCAGATGAACAGAGAAACAGAAGATTCAAAGAAACTTCATGAAGACTACAAGAGCACTTTTTCACCAAACATGGACAAAGAACATCAATATGAAAAATATAAGCAATCATTTGTTAGATACCAAACTAAGACTTGATGCCATCATTTTGATTTCAATTAAACTCAGCTCACAAACACCACAAGCCAAGCCTTTTGGTAATCATGTTTGTATTTAATCCAAACTCCCCCATCTCAGAAGGAAAACCCTCTGGGTGTCTGGATGCATTGCCCAACTCATCCATTACCAATTGAAACTCCATGTGGGTGCAGTAATGATGATAGTGGTTCTCCAACTAGAAATGTACCAGTGAAAAGCAAAACAGCTATGAGCTACATACATTAACCAACTAATAAATGGCAAGCAAGAAAGTCAATTCCAAAAGTTCAAACTCAAATTTAAGGGTCTTTTGGAGGTCAAGTTCAATAATAATAATAATCGGAATTATAGTGATAAATTAACAACAACAATAAAATAATAGAATTGCAATTTAGAAATTCCTACTGCTTAAAGCCATTTCTCATCTACTGCTACATTTATAACTTATAAGGATGCTGCAGAATATCAAAGATTTCACAGGACAAGTCATGGAAAGATGAAAAGATTAAATCTACCGTGTATTATTATGGAAGAAATAAATATTTCAAAGTATTAAAATAGTGCACATCCAAAGAGGATATCTTTATAGAAATTGTTCCAAACTGATATATTCAGTAATGAGAAGTTAGGAATCCTTATGAATCCCTATGGCACTGTGAATTCAAAATAAGTAGACAACTTCACAAATATGGTCAATGTTACAAAATTTAACGCAAAACGTCAAAAGAAAAAAAAAATTGTTGATAAACATATGTTAACAAAAACAGTTACCTGTTTCCTTTAATCTTGAACCATGCCTCAGCACAATGACTGTGCGCAATGCCTAGCTCATCTTTACATGCACAACCAAGCTGAATCAAATCTGTACTAGTATTAACCCTATTTGCAGTGCCAACAGCTGTTGCTTCTAATGGTTGCCCAGAGGACAGATGGCAAATCCTACAAATCATTTCACCTTCCAAGCTCTCACTAAACCCTTTGCAGCCACCGCAGTTTACATCAATCACACATGAATTTTTATCTGTCTCGGACACTCCTTTCTGTGGTGCTTTCATGGATACCTTGCTCAACCTTAATTCATTATCTTTTGCTTCCGATTTCATATTATCTGCATTGGCATTCTCAATCTGAGAAGAAGAATCTATTACAACACAGGTCTCAAGTACTTCCCTAGTAACTGAATTTCTAGAATTATAGCTAGTTCCTTGATCAACCCCTTGCAATGTATCATTGATTTTTTGTGGGTCACCCATGTCCTGACCTTTAACTTCTTGAGATCCCTCCTTCAGCTCCTTATTCAATCCGAGATCATTGCACATAACTTCTGAAGTCCTATCTTCCCCATTTATACTAACTCTGTAGCCCAAGCTATGGCCAGCTCCTGCATCAATTGCAACTCCTTCAACCAAATGGCCCAAATTCTCATCCACCCCTTCATCAACATGATCCAATACCTCACCACTGCCTTTGCTTCTTGTCTGGTCCATCAAATTAACATCAATTCCCTCCACTCAATATTTCCACACCTGAAAATAAACTCCTAACAACACATGCATCCCACAGTGATAAACCCAACAAAAAAGAAAAACTTTTTTTTTATATTATTTAAAGAGGATGAACAATGTGATCAAATGAAAGGTGGCAAATCCATATCTCTCAACGACCCATTTCATGGTTTGAGACATAATATTCAGATGTTACAAAAACAAAAAAATAAAAAAATAAATAGGAAGCATGGGTGACCCCCAATAGGATGTATCACTCCAATCAGCCACAAAGAGAAGAGTGTACCTCAAATATTAAATCCTAGACAGAAATTTCAATTTGGCTGTGTTTGAGTCCAACCACACCGCGTTAAAGCTCTGTGCTTTGCCTCTGGTTCTGGGGTGTTGTTGAAACTTGATAAAATGCACATTTATATGAAAAAGAATGGCAGGGTTAGGTAAGGAAAGTTACTGGGGAAAATGGTAAGAGGGATTGAGTGCATTTGAATCATTTGATGGAATGGATTAGTGTACAAAGCAAAGGACAAGAAATTGAGGGTTTGTCTTTATTCCATGCTTTTACACAAAACCCTTTTACTTTTACGTTATGAATATTAGCATAGAGATTCATAAACTCACCCAAAAAAAGAAAAGAAAAAAAAAAAAAAAAAACCGGATAATTTCTGCAAAATACAAAAAGTTTTTTTTTTATTTTGGTAAGCAAATACAAAAAGTTAACAATTAATAACTTTTGACTCTAATTTTAATTTAACGCCAATTTAGAATGAAGTAATATAAGTTTCATCGGAAGAAGTGAGAAGAATATCATATGTTAAGTGTAATTAAAAAATTCTCATTAAATAATTATACGTTATTAGTTGTCAAATTCTATTAATAATGTGATAATATATAGTAAAATTATAATATAAAACATTTACAATTAATTAATCATATGAGTAATTTATTTGCTGAAATTTCAAAGTTTTTCCCATTAAAGATTGTTGAATCATTATCGTATATCGTTTCGCCAATTTTTTTTATCGAATCGTAAGGTAAAGAAATATAATATAAAATAATACGAAAATATATAATAAAATTAATATTATATAAATCCAAATTCCAAAAAGGATCCAATAAATAAAAGGGTTTGATTTTCTCTTGTTGCATGAGAATTGAATTCTTATGTTGCGACTCAACCTAGTAGTGGGCCCCATATTTATTAAAAAGAGAAAAAAGAAAAGAAAAGTTTTGCACTCAAAACAAAAAGTCACAATATGAGAATTAATTGAATTCTCATGCAACATAAGAAAATATTTTTTCATAAAAAAATGGAAATGGATCCTCTCATGTGTAATTCAACATGATCATGTCATGTGTAAAGATCTTAACCATTAATTAAATCAACGGTGATGATTGTGTACTTCATATCCTTATATTTTTTCTCGGTTCTCCCTTATCACCATTAACTCACTCATATATAATTATAATTGTCCCACATAACATAATCATATTAATTAACACATGAGAAGATCCACTCTTATTTCAATTATGCCAATCTACTAATAAACTGGAGGAAAATAGTAGTCTCATGTGGTAGGAGACTACTATCTTATGTCATAGACACTTCGATAAGTGTGCTGTTACTTTCTTTTCTTTTCTTTTCTTTTTTCTTTTTTAGTGGTGGATCCTATCATCTTGTGTCTTAGCATAAGATATGATATCTTCTACAACATAGAGTAAACAAACCCTAAACTGGATATGTACAGCTGCAACTATATCGTCGTAAACATGGCACTTCACGTAACCTTCTTTATTAGGAAAATAGCTATATCTGGATATTTAAAATGTAGATTTTTTTAGTAAGAAAATCAAAATTGATATCAATTCATTTACAATTTCTTAACAGTGAGCACTTACGAAAAAAAAAACGTAAAACCTGAATCAAATATTAACGGTGAATATTTTTATTCTGGCTAACAGATCATTGATCCTGTACTCACCAGACCCAAATAAGTAACAGCCTGAATCAAATATTATTTCTTTTTCTCCTGTCAAAAAATACCATTTTTTTGGGTTCATGATACTCATTCCTTCACTAACTAGGAGTATACACCCTTGACTTTGGGTCACCCATAAAACTCACAATCACATTTATTCACTATCTTACTATACATCATACAATTTATATGATATAATATGATTCACCACAAGACCAACGATACGTATCGCGAGATATATCAGAAGAAATTTGTATTGAACGATATGATATTGTATCGTAATACGTGTATCATACGATACGAAAATCAAATCAAATCAAAATATGTAATTTTTGATATAAAAAGATAAATAAAGATTTAAAATAAAAAAAAATCTAAAAGGATCCTTTTTGGAAGAGGATGGTGGATTAGCTATGTCACGGTCACTCTGATAGATGCTAATAGTAATAATAGTAATAATATTAGTCTTAAAGATTGATAAGTAGGAGAATGATTGATTTGCACTTTAATTACTTATGCATTTTTTAGAAAGTGGATCTTCTCATGTGTTAATTAACATGATTATGTTATGTGGGACAATCATAACCATATATGGGTGAGTTAATGGTGATAAGGGAGGAGAAGAAAAAAAATGTAAAGATAAGAAGTTACACAATCATCATTTTAAAAAATAGATTTTAAATTCAAATAAATTAAGTTTATTTTACTGGTAGAAATATAAGTTGGACGCAGAACAATGGCTTGTTTGTTAGGAAAAAAAGAGAGAAAACAATCATTAATATTATTTGTTCAATTTTTCTATATCTTCGCATGAGTCTAATATTTGGGTATTAACTTTTTTTTATTTATACGTTTTTTTTTTTTTTTTTTGTAACATCAAATTTTTTAACCTCGCAAAAAATCTGTAACCGTCCAGTTCAAAATTTATTAGTTGAATCACCGTTCCGAGTAAAAAAATAAAAGAAAATGATCATTGATTTACGTTTTTATAGATCAATTATTTGTAAGTGCTGCTGAACACAATATGTTAGGCGAATTACCCTTTTTTAGGCAGAACAAAAAAAGAAAAAAGAAAATCAGCTTTTTTGTCTTTACTGGTTAGGCGAATTATAAATTGACCAGATATCGATTTCAATATTATGCATTAAAGATATCCTGTAAAATTAGAAATTTAATTATTTTAAGATTTCCCAGTATAGCTATTTTCCTTGTACCTAAAATCACATGAATTATAAAGTGGAACGCCAATATGACAAAATAACTGTAGTTATGGTTGTTCACTTTGTCTGTAGCTTGTCTTGTCATAATCCAATATTAAAAAAAGTGATTTTTTTTTTGTATCCTATTAAAAAAATGATTTAAGTTATACTTAGTAGTTAGTATGCGTTTATTTTATGTATTTTACCTACTTCACAAATTATTTTAACGATGATGTATTTCGTCAATATTAAATAGTTTAATTATGATTAATTGATTATCTAAAATAGGAATTAATAAAATTATTTAAAAAATGTGTTATTAATATTTATAGATGATAATGATGACTAATTCATTTGATCTTTGACTGGGATATTTTCATGTGGCAGGATATTCTTATACCGGTGTAAGAGTTAGAAGTCTTACACTCAATCTTGATCATTGATCCACTTGTATTCAATGGCTCACATTACTAAAAAAATTTAGCCGTCAGATATAAATAGAATCAACGGATAAGATTGAGAGTGTAACTTACACTAATATAAAATGATCCTGAACCTATTTTCATAAGTTTGAAATCCTTCGTCATCAAAAACAAAATAATAGTGGAACGCGCCAATTTATTGGTCCAGTTATACATTAACTAGATAAGAACAAGATATCCCTGAGAAAGTCTACCAAGACGACAAAATAAAATTCCAAGAAGAGCTACAGTAGCAAGTCTACGAAATTCATTTGCTCAATCTTCAAGAATATTTATCATTTTTGCTGTAACGATCAAAAGATAAGCTATTGGCTATGCTTTGTATTAACAAACAGGAAGTGTGCTTTGTATTAAATAAAAAAAATAAAAAAATCTAGAGCTACCACCACAAACCATGTGACACCTGACAATGTCATTAGTCAATTAATAAACAACTAGAAAAAAATAATTAAAGTCCAGTTTATAGTACACTTTATTTGATATTGAAATATTTCTTTTTTAAAAGAAGGAACTCTTGCAATTGCAACCTTTGACTTTCTCCTATCACGTACAAAAGTGGCAGTAGTGATTAACTATGATTTGAGTGCTAATAAAGAACACAAACCATGGGTTAAGAGTGGGAAATAAACAAGAACATATTCCACTTCAGCTTGATATTTCTTGCTCGTATGGTTTTTGTAAACAGATATTTGCATTAACAAATAGATGTTAGTAGAAGTTAAGAATCAAATCTAAGTGTCGAAAAATCCATCCCTGAGCAAACGGACAAAATTAAGTATCTTTATTTCAACAAAAATATCTTACCAACTTGCCGAAATTGAGAATCTTGAACAGAAGTTTGGCAGTATTTTACATGAGGTACATAAGAGGGATCTACTTCTACTTGCACATCATTGAATACTTCTTTTTTCCATGCACATTATCAAATACTGAAACATTTGTTTTGGTGGTTCAAAGCAATTAAAATGTTTAGAATGTATATTATTTTAATAGTTTCACATTATATAAATAGGGCCGAAATTGATGCATTTTATTATTATAAATATAAATAAGGTGTGATTAGATTAGGCACATAATTCATCAACTTTAAGTTGGTATCAAAACTTTTCATCATGGGAAATCCTACTTTCGCAAAATTATAATTTTGTTGTGCCCATTGTGCAATAATGTTATGACGCTTGTCGTGTCTCATACTCTTGATGCTCAGAGAATTCATGAATTGCTACTGTTTTTTGATAAAAAGAATTGTTACAAGTGTACTGATACAATTCACGTTCTTTTGTATATATACACAACTATTAAAGAATAGCTAATAAGAATAACTACCAAAAATGAATAACTAATTCAGTTATCAACAGAAACTATTCTAACAGCTTTCATTCATTCTGTTGTGGTTAGTTGGCTATATACAACTACCATCTGGCATGAAGTTAGCTACTGCATTTGAGTTGTGTGAAGCTTGTGAATCATCTGAAGTTGGACCTGGGTTGTTCATATCTTCATTGGGCTTTATGGGTTGTATTACCCCCCCCGCAGGTTGGACCGTGCAAATTGATAAGGCCTAACTTGGTGATAGCAGACTGAAATGCAGTGGGAGGAAGAACTTTCGTGAATGTATCAGCTAGTTGACCAGAAGAAGTGACAGGAAACAATCAAATAAGACCAGTTTGAAGTTTTTCACGTGTAACATGGCAATCGATTTTGATGTGTTTGGAACGTTCATGGAACGCAGGGTTATGTGCAAGGTAAATAGCTGATTTATTGTCACAGAAGACTGATGCAGGCTTGTGCCAAGGAAGAAGAAGATCGTGAAACAGGTGTTGAAGCCACTGTATTTCGCAAGTGAGCATGGCAAGGGCTCTGTATTCCGCTTCAGATGATGATCGAGATACAGTGGACTGTTTCTTGGATCTCCATGCAACTAGAGATGATCCAATGAAGATGCAAAGGCCAGATATAGATCTACGAGTATCTGGGAAACAGGCCCAATCTGAGTCTGCAAAAGCCTTGGCATGGATGTCAGTATTGGAAGAAAAGAAAAAACCAGATGCAGGAGCACCCTTGATGTATCGAAGAACACGAAGAGCGACTTGATGATGAACTCCAAGGGACATGACACAAATTGACTGAGTTGCTGAACAACAAAGCTCAAATCAGGTCGAGTAGTGGTTAAGTACAACAATCTTCCCACTAAACGACGATAAGATAAAGGGTCTGACATCTGAGTTCCATTGGTGCGACTTAAATGTGAAGAAGCTTCCATTGGAGTATTGCAAGGTTTGGTAGCAAGCATACCCATATCAGAAAGAATTTCGAGCGCATTGACACGAGCTGTCGAACTCGCGCAAATTAAATTTTATTTTTATTAGGGTTCAAAAAATTTGTAGTAGAGTGGAAACCCTAAGTCGTCTCTCTCAAGAAAATTGCTTGGGTAAAAATCGTTTATCAAAACAGAAATTAAAAGGGGTTTTTTTGAATTTTGGTTGAATAATTTAAAAGGCAGAATATGAAATTGGATTTAAAATTCGTAATTAAAATTAACCAACCTAAGGTTTGGGTTCCATAGATGTCTTTCTTCGTATAAGAAGATATCAGAATCGTGATTGATTTGTCAATCGAATCAGAATCTTTATTTCCAATTGATAACCCTCTCTAAGCGATCGCTTAGCATTTGATCAAATACGGTGCTTCTACTCATACAATCGCAGAGTATCAGCCCGCTTGATTTAAGGTCATAGGGTCAATCAACCTAATCATCAAATCTGATGATTAATCCCTTTCCATAATCGCAATCGCGAACCTCAGATTGAATATCCACGATCGCACGATATCAATCTGAGTTGGGAAGGAAAACAAGACTGATTTAAAATAAAGCGCAGACCCTCAAGACCAATCCATGGAATCCGTTACCCTTAGGTTGATTAAAAGGTTCTTAGCCTCACATGGATAAGGTAAACATGATTAAAATAAAAAGAAGAAGAAGAAAAAGATGAAGAACGCGACGAACGCTTCAGAGAAAATACTTTGATCCTCAATTTCGAAAATTACAGAATGAATCCAATGTTTACTACTTTGCCGTCATATATCCCTACCCAAAGAGGGTTAGGGTTTAGTTCTGACCGGCCCATATGTCTAAAATACGAAATAAAATAAATAAAATAAAATAAAACTTCAGCAAAACGTGTCCGACTTGGCGCAAGAAATCGACTAGCTTCTAATCCGAATTGGGCTTCGAGCTCTTCATAAGAATTGTAGCCCTCTGTGTTATCTGAAAAACCCAACAAGAACGGAGTCAATCCAACAACTGTGGACCAAGATATGGCCAAAATACAGAAGTAACATAAAGCTGAAAAATTCTGACGAAAATAAATTAAACCCAATCAAAAACTAAAAATATAAATTAACTCAAAACATCATTATTTTATTCAAATAAATCCTAAAAATACTAATCAAGAATAACAAATAAGTGTAATAAAATATGAGTTATCACGCATATTTGCGCTGATTGAGGTGAATGCCGTGAGAAGTTCGTGATACTTCAAGTCCTAGGAAGTAACGAAGGGGACCAAGGTCCTTTATTCGAAACTTATCATGTAGAAATGCCTTAACTCGAGCAATTTCAGATGGAGAGTTTCCTGATAGGACAACATCATCCACATATACAAGAAGTACAGTAAAGAAAGAATCTGTTTGTCACATGAACATAGAGTGGTCTGCTTGACCTTGCACATAGCCAAGTGAGATAAGAGCAACGGATAGCTTGTTGTACCATTATCGACTTACTTGTTTCAGTCCATATAGGGACTTATTCAATCGACAGGCTTAATTAGTTTTGGAGACTTGCAAACCTTGAGGTATAGCCATGTAAACTTCTTCAGTGAAGTCATCGTGAAGAAAGGCATTGTCTACATTAAGTTGTTCAAGAATTCATCCTTTAGCAGCTGCCACAACAAGGAGAAATCTATTAGAGGTGAGTTTTTCCAACGGAGAGAATGTATCGAAGATGTAAACTCCTTCTTGTTGGGTAAAGCCTTTGGCTACAAGTCTGGCTTTGTATCTTTCAATTTCTCCATTAGAACGGTATTTTATCTTATAAATCCATTTGCATTCGATTGGAATCTTGTTTTGTGGAAGATCAACAATAGTCCAGGTGTCATTTTTAGCTAATGCATTTAGTTCAGCATCCATGGCATGCTTCCATTCTTGTGATTTAACAGCTTGGGAAAAAGAGCATGGTTCTGTGTGTGTTGTGATGTTAAGGCAAAAAAATTTGTACGGTGGGGTATATGAGGAATAAGATACAACAGCTGAAAGAGGGTGATTAACAGAAGAATTATCAAGTATACCTGGACGTGATTGAGAACTGTGAGTAGTGAATAAGCTGCAGTGGTGATCAATCAGATATGTAGGAGTTGAACGTAGGCGTGATGATCTTCGAGGAGCATGTTGTGGAACTTGATCATTGATGATACTCTATTGAGGATTATGGATATGATGATCAGGTTGGGCTTGGGCTGTTTTGAAGGACTTGGGCTGTTGGGTATTTCTTTGGGCTGAGTAACTGGTTGTAAAGTTTGTAAATTGGATGGCAAATGATCATTTGTGAAATCAATGGTTTGGTTGGGATCTGGTATGAATTGTTGAGATAGATTGGATGTTTGTGGGTCATTTGAGTATGGATGATATGTGGAGGCAAAAGGAAAGTGAGTTTCATGAAATATAACATGACGAGAAATAAAAATCTTATTGGAGGCTAAGTCATAAAGTAAATAACCTTTGATTGCTTCACAATGGCCCAATAGTACAGATTTTCATGCTCTTGGTGAAAATTTATTTCTGTTGGCTGTAAGTGTTGATGCATAAGCTAAGCATCCAAACACTCGAAGGTGTGAAAGGGATGGTGGTTGACCAAAAAATATTGTGTAAGGTGAGTTGTTGTTGAGGGTAGGTGTGCATAATCTGTTAATCAAGTGTACTGCATGAATAACAGCATAGGGCCATAAGGTATTTAGGAGATGAGATTGGAATGAAAGAGCATGTGCCACATTCATTATATGTTGATGCTTTCGTTCAACTCTACGATTCTGTTGTGGGATTTCTACACAACTCATTGATGGACTATCCCTTTTAAAGAATAAAATTCTGTCATAAAGAATTCTGGGCCATTATCTGTTCGCAAGGTCTTGACCTTTACGTTGAAATGATTTTGTACAAACTGAACAAAAGCTTGAAGCTGTTTTCGTGTTTCAGATTTGCATTTCATCAAAAAAATCCACGTGAATCTTGAATAATCGTCCACCAATGTCAAAAAATATCTATGACCATTGATGAGAGTGGTAGAATAAGGACCTCATATATCAGCATGTAGTAGCTCAAACATCATACTGCTTTTATTTTCACTTAAAGGAAAGGACAACTTTCTTTGCTTGGCCATATGGCAGACATCACAAGGTTTAATATGAGATGAAGGTACAAATGGAAATTGAAAGGACATGGATTGAGAAATTCTCTTTGAAACATGGCTTATTCGTAGATGCCATAACAAAGATGCATCTTCTGAAACTTTATTCTGTGAGCTATTACATTTATTTCTAAAGATAGCAGCTGATGACATGTTCTGATGTGTTTTGATCACTATTCCTTCACCTTTTACCACATACAGTCCTCCACATAACTCAACAATACCAATCGTCGTCTAGTAATTTGAAATTCTCTGTTGAATAAAAAAATGGAATTTATCAAAGACAAGTTTGTAAGGATTTGAGTTTAAAAGTTTGGATACAGAAAGAAGGTTAACATGAAATTCTGGCACATACAACACATTGGGGAGGATAAGTGTGCAATTAATGTGAATTGTGCCAATTATAGATGCAGTAACTGTGATTCCATTTGGTAATGAAATGGAAATAGGTTGAATTTTATGAAAAGATGAAAATTGTGAGATAAGGAGTGTAATATGATCGGTAGCACCTGTGTCGATGATCCATTCAGTCATGTTGATACCTGGATTTTGATTTTTAGTAATGGAATTAGAAGCAAGAATTGCATTAGCAGTATGCATGGATGAGCTGGTTTCTGCAACAGGGGATTTTTGCAGCAAATTCAAGATTTTCTTGTATTGATCTTAAATCATGTTTATTGTAGGAGTTTGATCATGAAATGATTCCTCATTAGTGGAAACATTATTGACTGAGTTTCTTTTGTAGCCTGGTGGAAAGCCATGGAGAAGATAACATGTTTCAATGGTATGATTGGTACGGTTGCAATGTGTACACAATTTTCCAGAATTAGAGTTTCTTCCATTTATCCACGTCCTCCCCTGAATGAACGACCACCATGAGCATTTTCATAATTTCCTCTTCGAAAATTTCCTTGATCATTGAAAGCTGCTAAAGCATGATTATTAATTGAACTATTGCGGTTATCTTCAGAAAGAAACTAACGTTCTTGATGAGTAACTAAAGAGAAAGATTTTACAACAGTAGGCATTGGTTCCATCATCATAATCTGTTATCGAACTTGACCAAATTGATCATTCAATCCACGTAAAAATCTTATTGTGCGATCTTGCTCGCGGTATAGTCAAATTTGAAGTATTGCACCACAATTACAAGGGACTATTGGATTAGGCAGAGGTTCCAGATTATCTAACTCATCCCATAGAGTTTTGAGATGAGTGAAATATTCTGAAACTGTTTTGTCACCTTGTTTCATTTTATACATTTTTCTAGTAAATCAGAGATTCGAAACTTATCTGATTGGGAGAATCTGTCGCGAAGATCTTTCCACGCATCTGAGGCTTTTTCAATCCAAAGTATCGACTGTGTGATAGTTTGTGAGATGGATCTATGAATCCACCCCTAAACCATTGTATTACAACGTTCCCAAGCTTGGAATTCAGGATCATCTTCTTCTGGAATAATTGCATCATCAACAATAAAATTCAACTTGTTCTTCAATCGCAATGCCATAGAGAAAGCTCGAGCCCATGAGTGATAATTGCGGCCATTCAGAATTGGATTAACAAGAACTTGGGCTGGATTTTCATTTGAGTGCAAAAAAATGGATGAGATGGATTGGTGAGAAAGGTTGGAAGTTGCTCTTGATTAGCCATGAACAAAAAGATAAGAGGATGAAGAAGAAATCAAAATTTTTTTTGAAGCGGATATCAGAGTCATTGAAGCTCTGATACCATCTTGATGCTCAGAGAATTCATGAATTGCTACTGTTTCTTGATAAAAAGAATTGTTACAAGTGTACCGATACAATTCACGTTCTTATGTATATATACACAACTATTAAAGAATAGCTAATAAGAATAACTACAAAAAATGAATAACTAAATCAGTTATAAACAGAAACTACTCTAACAGCTTTCTTTCATTCTGTTGTGGTTAGTTGGCCATATACAACTACCATCTGACGTCGAGTTAGCTACTGCATTTGAGTTGTGTGAAGCTTGTGAATCATCTGAAGTTGGACTTGGGCTGCTCATATCTTCATTGGGGTTTATGGGTTGTATTACATACCAACAACCTATCTTCCAAGCAATGAATCTCACCAGCAAGGCAGCAACCATTTCCCGGTGTCACATCCCTTCGGCCACCTTGCTGCAACCGATCACTCCTCCTGTCATCTTCGTTGCTTTTATCAACGTAGTTCTTTCGATTGATACATCTATCTTTTAATCTATTTAATGATATTATCATCACTAGCAGTTATTGAGTTGGGATTGAATAGTATATGAAATAGTACTTGTTGATTCAATTTTAAACCAAATATTTTAATAAGCTTTGTTATTTCAAACCAAATAATTTGCAATTAGTGTTGTTAGTCAATTCCTTGTTTCTCATTGTAATGTAATTGTAAGGATTCTCCAATACATCAAATGAGCACTAGAAAAATGCTTATTATTTAAGGTAAGGGCATATTGAGTTTTGTGGCTACTTAGATGCTAATTGGCCAGCTTCTCCTTCAGATAGATGTTTCCCTTCAGGCTATTATGTCCTCTTTGAGAGAAATTTAATTTCTTAGAAGAGTAAGAAGTAAACCGTGGTAACCAGATTAAGTGTAGAGGCTGAGTATCGAATAATGGGAGTTGCAATTTATGAGTTTATTTGGTTAAAATAATTAATTGAAAAACTACATCAATGTGAACAACAACCTATAAAATTGATTTGTTACAATTAGGCACATGGTAGGTAGTATGTTTTTCACATGGAAAAAAATTATTACTATGGTGGGTATTAGCTTTCACATTAAATGGAATGTTGCCATATACAAGGTGCTTGAGCAAGTTCTAAATATACCAAGAAAAGCAAAACAAATGCTTTAGAGAGAAAGTTCATATTAGAGCATTTATAAAATGAAAGAGTTAGAGAAATTAATAGTAAAATTATTTTCTCAAAGATATAATTTTAAAAATACTTCATATATTTTTAGTGGATTTTTGAGAGCTCTTATCAATGGTTTTTTTTCTATTTGGATTTTTCATATAAAATCTTATGTGCCACAATTATTTGTGTTTTTTTGTATGTACTCTTGATTCTTGACAAGTGAAATTAAAGATAAAGTTAATTTATATTATTGGTGTCTAGGAAAGTGGTTGAAAAGATGTGCACTTTAAGTTAAGTGATTATTTAATTAGTCACTATTATAGTATTATAGTAGCATACAGAGAATCCCACTTATCTTACACTTACCTAACCAACTAATGTGGTTAACAATGCCATAAATTTCTAAGAAGGACCAAGCATATCAAAATTATCTATCACTTCATCCGAGAAAAATTAGTTAGGATAAATTGAGATAATATTCGTCAATTAATAATTAGCTTGTAAATATTTTCATCAAATTTTGAGTATATTATATATGTAGCAAGCTTCAGGCATATGATATATGGGTAATACTTTTTTTTATATTATATAGAAAAATATTATTTTTTGCACAAATAATAAATAGGAGATGAAAAATAGTTGGAGATGAAAGAAAATAATTTTTATGGGACCTATTTAAAAATATAAGAGTAGGAGATAATTTTTTTCTTATATAATATAAGAAAAATATTATCCATAATATATATATACACCAATATAAGGGGAAGTGTTAAAATATTAGAATGTATATATATTTTTAGTTATTGTTTTTACTAGTCCCATATCTTGTAATATACTCTATTTAAATATAAACATTGTATTATCACATTAAACACAGAGTTCATCAACTTCAAGTAAAGCTTTATGAGTTTTTGTTATACAGAGGCCACGTAGAATGAAAAGACAAAAAATGTGTAGGAAAAATCTAATTGTCATAATCATGAGCTTTTAACTACTGGTTCCCCTTTAAACGGAATAATCGTATACACATTTTCTATCAACTCTTTCTTTACAAAGACATACATATCTAGAAATTGATTAAGATAATCCAATTGGTTCTTCAACGAGATCAAGAACCTGACGACGTTGATTGTCGGCATGATGCATGATTGGACAGTAAACTCGAGCTAGTAGTTTCTATCCTTTTTTATTTCAGTGCCGATATACAAAAATTTTATATTAGAAAATCAGGGAAGGATATTGTAACAATCCAGTTATGTTACTATTAATGTTACTACCAATCAATCTCACTGTTAGATCGATTATATTGATTTAACGGTTATATTTATTTTCATCTTTGTATGGTCATGATTTCTCAAATTTAATATTTTATATTTATTTTCACCTTTGTATGGTTATGATTTCACATATTTAATGCTTTCACTTCAAATATGGGGAATCAACCATACATAAATGGAAATAAATATAACTGTTGGATAAACATAATCCATCTAACCGTGAGATTGATTGGTAGTAACATAACTTGGTTGTTACAATATCATTCCTCTAGAAAATTATACTTTCATATCACATGAAATTTATTTTTTATGTTATATTTATGGAAAAATATTTTTTTATGTTGCATGAGAATTGAATTCTTATGTTGTGATTCTTTGATTTGCATGCAAAACTTTTTTTTTAATAAATGTGGGGCCTACCACTAGTTGAGTCAGAACATGAGAATATTCTCATGCAACATGAAAAAAATCAAACCCCTATATTTATATAAAAAAATTTGTTTCTTTTTTTTTCTTTTTAAATTGATGATTCCCACTTTATATATTTGTATAATATAAAATAATTTTTTTTCTATTATATGAGAAAAATAAAATCTTTTACATATATTTTCACTGGCCCACTTTTTTTGACAAATCAATATTCCACAATTTATGAGTGAGGTCCGTAATGTATTCTTGCTTTTCCTTGCGAGTATACTTTGTTTCTTTCTTTTTTTCTTCTTAGGAGAATTGTATTGAGGTTTTGATCTCCCCATGAAAATGTAATAATTCAATCAATAGTGTAAATAATATTATTTATATAATATTTGACGAGACTCTAAATTATGAATAATTCAAATCTATAACTTGCTAAGACTATATCAATATTTGAGTTTGACCAAAATAAATGACATTTCGGAATTCGGTGATTTTGAGAGAATAAATATGGGGAAAAAATGAATATCCAATGTTTTATTGTTTGAAATACTAATGAAAATTGGAAGAATAATTTTTTTAAAAAAAACTATTTAATGCAACCGCAGAAACCCATTTCCAACTAAGTTTAATTGTTTAGAGCCTGTATAGTTTAAAAAAAAATCTAAAATTTTATTTTCTGTTTTAACTAATAAAAGACCCTTGTTATAGCCAAGATACATGGATATTCAGCTTCAAAGTGCATGTAGATTGACCAGTGGTTCCCAAACAGATTGAATGCGTGAATCAGGAGATAATTCAATACATAAATAGCTTCAAACTCGTTGTTCCTTAATTACGCCGAAATGGGACCTACGTGGAAGTTGATAAGTGTGGATAGGTCGTCTTCGTTTCCAGCTATTATTGGCTTGAGATTTGAAAGTTGAAACCTAAAACTTGCCGGGCAAAACGGAATTTGCTTTATTTCTCTATGGAATTATGGAACCGAAATCATTCATTGACTTCATCTTTAGCTTCTGTCCTACTCACTTTGAATTTGGATATGTTATGATATTGCATTTGGAGTCTTTTCTTGAAAATAGTTTAGGATTGTTGAGGAAGATTCTTCTGCGTGTTTATTGGGCAAAACGTGGTAGTGTACCCAACAAGGATTCCAAATCTCAAATCAGTAATTAACGACTAGTGTCTTTTATATTTATAGAATGAGGTGTTATTAGAGATAGTGACTGATATTAAATCACTAAGAGCTTTGAACCTATGCATAGAACAAATCAGATAATAATGATCAGAAATATCATACACAATGCGATTAAGAAGAATTAGAACAGACTTACTTGGTGTCAGTATAATGGAACAGACAGATGAATGCAAGCAGTATGAAGAATTAAATCCGAGCCCACAGAACGTGTCTCCTTAAGACAATTTGCCCCTGCCAAAGGTTGCTGGACACTTGTCTCCCAGGATAGAACGGATTTCGTCTGAAGAGTGGTGACACTATCAGTCAACAGCCCAAACGAACACAACAATTGCCAGAGGAATTACACCGGAAAAATAGAATGAAGTATGCATAACCGGATGAAGGAAAAAATCCGGCAGAGTAACAGTGCAGAAAATTGAATAATATTTTCTGAAGGGGTCAGGGTCTATATATAGAAAACGTAAGGTCACGTTTCAAAAGGCACCTATTC
Organism: Gastrolobium bilobum; assembly: GCF_033153095.1. NCBI lineage: Eukaryota > Viridiplantae > Streptophyta > Magnoliopsida > Fabales > Fabaceae > Gastrolobium > Gastrolobium bilobum. The sequence goes on from NW_026896603.1 coordinate 151,178, forward strand.
GACGACGAAACAACACATCCGTTGAACACGAAAAGACACATTCGTTCAACACGAAAAGACACTCATTCAAGGATGAAACAACATGTCCGTTAGAATGAAACAACACATCCTTTAGAATGAAAAGATATATCTGTTTGTCGATAAAAAAACACGTATTTTCACTACCAAACTTCTTATTATAACTTATGGGATTTAGACCCAAAATCCAACATGAGGAGGAGCTACTTTGGTGCTTCCATGCTTGTGTGATGTGACCAAGCAGCTATGCAACCAAAGCAAATGATCAAGGTGAAGCACTTTTAACAAGAAATTGAGAATTTATGATGAAAATAATACATTTAAGATCATATGTTAGGTTGTTATTTTCTTACTACACTACCACATTCTAACTCAATGTTAGTATTATTTACAATACTTCTGATTATGCATAGTCTACCATGGTTTAATATTATAGATATTATTAAATGGAGATATGTCATGGGTAAGGATTCAAATATTTTTCGAGGAATATTCAGATACTTCACTGAAACAGGAGGTATTCGACTCCTTTGTGTATGGTATTCGGATAATCAGAACAAGAAAATAGGTGAAGAATAAAAAAGAAACATAGGATAATCATAGTTCCAATGAAACTATAAATGAAGGCTAATTTAGTTTGGACATATTCTAGAAGCTAAGAGCTGGGCAAAATAACATAAAGTTTCATGAGTCTAATCACCTAAAATTAAATTGGAATAAAAGATGAACATAAGTTGAAATTCCTTCCTTCTAATTAATTGAAAAAATAGGTATCACAAAATTGAATATTATATTCCATTTCTTAACAGCAATCGCCTATGAATTAGTTTGATTCGGATTTGTTTCGTGATTTTTCATGGTGAAACGATCTCTTAGAACTTAGAAGTTATGCTTTTATTTATTTATTTTTAATTTTTTTATAGGTGACGTGTATGATATGTTATTAACCTTGCGAATGCTAATAGATGATAATTCCTTTAAGTTGCTCTCTATGAATCTAATAACAGACCACCTAGACATTGATAAAATTATTACCACTATGCTTGAAAACATAAGCTATAATGTAATGAGAGGCATTGCACTTTATTAATATTATCTCTTTGATCATATTATTTTTTAAAAAAATTGTGGCGATGTAAAAATTTTAGTTTATCATATAAGAAATATTTCTTTTACCAGTCCTTACTCATCAGTTCCCCTGAAATTATATTTCCATTCGAAGAATATATATATATGGACAAAACAACAACCGGGTGTGCAATTCAGATATCTACTTCAGTAACGGAAAATATCAAATATAATTTATATAATCATTTGAAGTGGTACGTAAAGATATTTTTACAGGTTTATGATGTAATAATCTTTATTATTTCTTACGTAATTAATCAAGCGACTTCTTATGGTTATAACAAGCTTAAACAAAAAATCTTCAACATTGATCATCTTCAATGCTACCGAAAAACAAAATGATTAATCACGTCCACAAGCTCAAGTTCAGAATACATGGTGCAGGGGAGTACGGAGAAGAAATCTTTGCATAAACCCCCCCAATACAACAGATGAAATATTAAAGAATCCATAAAATAAAATGGGTGTTTGAAGAGAAACATACATTATTACATTTCACAAGGAACTTGTTTGCTACATGGCGATTGGCGAGTCAGTCACATATTGACATGGTGAGGTGAGGAAGCCAAACCCAACAACCAACATTGTCCACCATCAAGATCCATCCTCTATCTGGGACTCTCCTTCCAGGTAAGGCTTTAGTTTTCCCTTGACAAAAGCATTGTTACCAATCCAGGCCAACCACACTAGAGTTAGACATTTACTATAAACATGGAAGGGAGAAGCTATTGGCATGGGGAAACAAGAGAGATTTAGAAGGCATATGCTGACTGAAGTGATGGATCAACTGCAGCAATCCAGAACCCAAGCATGGTACCCCTGTTAAATTATTAACTAGAATACACTATGCCTGGAGCTTAACCTCATGTTCCTGCCAAATGGGCATATTGTAGCCCTATCTGCCGCTTCACATGCTCAGGTATCAACTTATTAACAAGCTCTGGAGATGCTCCAGATAACTGTAAACAGGAAATATAAACATGTAAAACAAGGAACTTAATAACTACTACAGCATGGGTATATATTCATAATGAAGTTGTACATCAATTTTGTTTAGGTAGGATGTTTGATCTTGAACCTTGTTCATAAAAATGTATCCCAGTTCATTTAGATTTTTCTAGCCTTCATTGCATTGCTAAGAAGTTGACACTGGCACACTCACCTCTTGTTTAAAGTTGAATAGAGGTGGAAATGGACGACCATTTGGCAAGCAAGCATTGGGTGCACGGAGTTCATCAAAGAATGGGTGTGCACATGCTTCTAGCTGCATAACAAGAATAAATCCACCTCAAACTACTATGCGATATATCATCCAGTAATTGATCAGATTCATAATAGAGACTGGTGTATATTGAGAAAGACTAACTGATTTGCATACAGAGAAATAAATCACAATTGCAGCAATCACACTAACCGCAGTACAACGAAGACTTGGGGAGTACTGCAGCAACCGGGAAGCAAGATCAATTGCTTCTGGAGGCATTTTTTTGTGGAATATCTACACTCAAAATTTGTAATGTTTAGAATGTCCAGGATTCTTTTCTATATACACAACTTTGATAACCTGAAAAACCATGCGGCAGAAGAGAGCTAAAAATGCAAACCTTGTGCCATGGGTGTGCTTTGATCTGTGGAAACCTGAAGTCATTGTAGCTTGGATTCATACACCGGACTTCCTCCCGTGTGGGTGTTCCAAGAACCTGCAATACAGAAGTTTATAGAGCTGACTTCTTATGACAAGAATTGTACCATCTTAGAAACCTAATATGTCATAACACCAATTGCACCTTGATTATCTCTACAAGCTGGTCCACTGCATTTTCACCAGGAAATAATGGCTACAAAAGTTCCATTGTGTGTGTCAGATGACACGTAGGCAGTAGATAATTTTTAATTAAAAGACTATTTGCATCATTTTTCTGTTATGTATGTAATGACAATTAAAAAAACAAAAGCAATGACATGAACCTGGCCCAAAAGCAGTTCAGCAAGGACACAGCCAGCTGACCAAATATCAATTGAAGTAGTGTACTCAGTGGCACCAAATATCAGTTCTGGAGCCCGATAGAAACGTGAACATATATATGATATATTAGCTTCACCTTTGACCTGATTACATAAATATCCCAGTTAAACAAAGAAACACCCACTTGGAAAAACTCAGGGAAAAATATGATCCTGGGTATTTTGAAAGGAGTCGCAAGCTCATGACAACATAAGCTAAATGCATATAAATCATGCATAACATAAACCTCCAAAATACCAAAAAATGGATGGATTACCCAAAAGATCAAAACAAAAATATATATCAAAAATAAAACTGGCTGGTTTACCCAAAAGGCCAAAACAAAACTACATAAAAATTACAATGTGACAAGATAAAATGTTGGAAAAATAAAATGTACATAATACATCAAGCTCCACACTATTTGCGGTTAAGCACAGCACTACACTAACATTAGAGATGATCTGAGGACTAAGAGCACAATCAAATGAGGTGGTGTAAGCAGACCTAAACATAGTCCAAAATCATTTGTCGTTGCCATCAGAGCATTTCATCCAACTACAGTATAAAGACATGACTAAATGCAGTGAACAGTCGCATAATAACACATCTTTCCCAGCTCTCAGATTCCATCCAGTAAGGACTTGTAACTTAGATAATATTAATGGAAAATTATGAATTGTCATACAATATTCTCTACCCTCCAAAAGACACAACATAAATCAGAGTAAAACTGTAAACCAAAAAGGAGAACTTTATTCATCATATCAGAGATCATGCAGACAAAAATTTACAGTTTATGTCCATTAACTGAAAATGCATCAAATGAACAGCATTACAATACACTACATAAAAATTAAACCATCGTCATCCAAACTGTCAAGACTCAAGACTCAAAAGGAATGACAATTGATAATACTTGGTTGATATTCTAAGATAATTAAAGGAGTACCTATGCTGACTTATTAAATATAATGATAATGATGCACAGAAAAAGAAGGAAAAATATATAGTTAGTGTATTAATATAGAATAACGTCAACATACCAGCACTTTTGCACTTCCAAAGTCACATATCTTAACCTGGTGTGTAAGAGGGTCAACCTGGAGAACACACAAAATGGCATCAGAGCAGGAAATAGTTCCTACTTTTTAGAAAGAATTCCTACTAATAATGACCATTCAGTAAGCATATATAAGCAAACCAGTATATTTTGAGGCTTCAAATCTCTGTGGGAAACTCCAGGGACAGTGTGGATATAAGCCAGCCCCCTGAAAATCTGTATGTGCACCACAGACCTGTATCAGGAAGTGAAAAGAAACAACAGAACCTTTTCAAATCACCAGAAAGTCTGAGGCATACCTGGTACATATAAAGTTTTACATAAATAAGTGGCACTCTTTGATTAGCATTACTGTAGAACTTCAAGACTCGATACAAAGACTCTGGAACATATTCCATCACCAAATTAAGAAAAAGTTCATCTGTACTTGTGGTGGAAAAGAAACAATGCTTCAGAGAGATCACATTTGGATGATCCATCATGCGCATTAGATGCAGCTCACGATTCTTATATCTTCTGTCCTGTAAAACCTTCTTAATGGCCACTGCCTCCCCAGTTTCCAAGCATTTTGCCTAAGAGGAAAAATTATCAGCACGTGGCAAAATATATGGAGATGGTAACAGCTATTAATCTAGTATGGGCATACCTGGAAAACAATTCCAAATGACCCAGTCCCCACAACACATTCTGCCATGTAACTTATAGTCTACGATAATCATCATAACAAAGATATTAAAGTTTCAATCCAAGGTTCAACCTGGTCAGTGAAATCATCTGAATCCATAACAACTCAAAATCGTAAAAAAAAAAAAAAAAACTTCATAACTGTTGAAATATAGGGAAAATGGGTTTTACAAAGCCAATACCTGTTTGGGCTCCCCATTTTTTCCTCCAATTGTAGTGGATATGATGTGACCAGTGAGGGAATCATTCCCATTGACAACAGAAGCAGACATCTCCTGTCAAATTGTCACAATTATGAACCAGGTATAAGGAATACTGGAATTTCAAATGTTTTTGCAAGGCAGTTGAAAATGATTTGGTGTCACAATCACAGGGAAGGTAAAGTTGGAAAAATTTAGTTAACAAATTTGCAGACATATCAAATATAGTAACACATTTAGTAAAGAAGGACCAACAGGATACACACTGCTAACCAAATCACGTTTAAAGAAAAAAGAAATGGTAGGTACTAGGTAGACAGCATAAGGATGACATTGGCTGGCCTAGAGAAGCTGGTAAAAAGGTTGAAGACAAGAACTATAGCTGCACTGCGTTAAGCTCATAGCACAAAAGTCAACTGCAATTGTTGAAAGTAAGAACTCAAGGGAACACAACTTACTAAATCACTAAAACATCAAAACAACATCAGCCAGCATCACAGTAAAACAAAATTGAATATTAATAAATTAATCAGCAACCAATGTAACAGGCTACATAGAAATTAATCATGATTTAGAAGATAACAAGAAGCAAAAGATCATAAAAAATAAACTCCAAATCATAAAAGCCTTTCCGATTACACAAAACCTAGTTCAGAACTTATGGAAAAAGAAAAAACCACAGATCAACACGAAACTGAGCTGAAGGTGTCTTATTTTCTAAGCTCAAAAACCAAAATCTTCAACTAAGGAATCGAATTATCCCCAACGACAAACCCCTAAAGGTCCCTTAGCCACTTGAGGAAGGGGGGAAAAAAGGGTTGGGGAAACAAAAATTCAACACCCCATATAACTCTCACTAGCTTTATCCTCTCAAATAACCAAAATTACAAGCCTTTGTACTCTCCCTTATCTGAACTTTGTTTCTTTTCTTCCTGTGTCACTCGACTTTCTCAGCACCGAAACAACTAAGCAATTCAATGAACTTCCTAAAAGGGGGGGAATAAAAATCCTGAGAAAGTACCTTATGGTTATGGTCATCCATGGGGGAAGGGAGAGAGAAATGGAGTGTTAATGTGTGGGATGATGGAATGGTGAAGAAGATGGAGATGATGATGATGATGTAGATGTTGATTGGGATTTTGATTGTGATGGCATAGAGGAGGAGACAGCAAGATTCAAAGACAAGTCCATGTGATTCCAGCTCTCTGTCTCTTCATCCCAATTATTATGTGTGTTTCAATCTTCATTCAAGTGGAAATGAGTTAAATAAAAAATGAGGATAACATTTAATTTTTATTCATTTAAATATAGTTGTTTTCTAATTTTTAATTTTTTTTGGTTACTTTGGAAGTGCAAATAGGTTACAGTTCAGTTAAGTGACTCGGTCACAGCTAGTCTTACAAGAAAAATATGAAAATTTTAGTATGTAAAATAATTTACTTTCCTTTTCTTCCTATTATCTAGTTTTTATATTTTATAAAGGTTTTTTTTTTTATTATTACATGACAAATTTTTAAACTTTGATAATATAAAACAAAATCACAGGATAATAACATATACTTGTGCACATCTTGAACTAATTTAGGAATGTTTGGTCATGAAGAGAAATATTAAAAAAGAGTTAGAACACATTCACGGGCAAAGAGAAATTTAATTTATGTTTTGAGACAACAAAAGAGAAACACTAGTGAGATGACTTGGCTTCAACCGGTAAGTTAAACCAGTGAGCTTGAAACCCAGGTTTGACACTTGGAAACGTTGAACCAAACATGCAAACTGTCATTATGGTCATGGTAGCATAGTTACATGACTTGGCTTCAACCGTTCAGTTAAACCACTGAGCTTGTCCCTTGACCAGCACAAGCCTGTGATTAAATAGGTTAGGAATGATTACATTGATTATTGACAATCCTTAGTTTTTATAAATAATAAATCAGAAAGATCAGTATAATTTTCTAAATAAAAGAATATTGAATAAACGAAAACCTCGTACGAGCTTAAGTATAATGAGCCTAATCTTACCTAATTATACAACTGGTTTAATTTGGCCTAATTTTTGCATCGGCTAACTTACCAATTTGATATCAATTGGATTCCTCAAGAAAACATACATTTGAAAAATAGGGGCAGGTTATATTTACAAATTTTTTTGTTTATAAATTATACTATGTTCTTTCAGGAAAACACTGGTTTCACTATGTTCTCCCGGGAGAACATAGTGTAATTTGTAAAAAGAATTTAAAAAAATTTGTAAACGAATCTTTTCCCTTGAAAAATTATCTACTTTTGTTGTGAATTTATTGGTTTCAAATTAAATTATTTTGAATAGTCCAATTTTTTTTTTTTTAAATTATTCACGGTTTATTCGACTAGCTTTATATCCTTTTGGTAGTAGGCATACTTTCCATTTGAAGACTCAGCCCAATAACTTGCATATTCAACTATACAATATAACGATCCAATACTACAAATGTCACAAAAATTTACACCTAGAAACTGCATATTCATTTTATTTTCTTTTTTTGTTAGTAGACCAGGCGAAATCAGATTTTCTATATAGTCATTTCATTTTATTTACCTTACTGCCACCAATTATGATGATGTCAGGATATTGAGAATGAAATGTGCACAACACAAATCTCCCATTTTTGCAATGCATAGAAGATTGTGGGACAGTAAATGACTACAGGGTGTTTGGTTCATGTGAAATTATCTTTTATTAGGGAAATGTAATTACTAAGAATTTATAGGGAAAATGCGTTAGATAGGAAAGTTCTAAAAAGGTTGTTTGGTTGGATAAAATTTTATCAAGAAAATTGAGTAAAATTCCTGAATGTGTGCTTAGTTTGAATATAAAATATTGATGGAAAAACTTACTGAAATTACAAAATTATCCTTTTAAAAATAATCCTTTATACAACCAATTGTCCCACTGTATTGAGGGGTAATATTGTCACTGTTTTGTACCATGTTGACTTATCCGATTTTTAGATGCAATTCCACGTGATTTGTTGGATTCAGGAACATCTCTTTTCTTCCTTTTTTACGTGCAATTATTGATAGCTATGCAACTGATATTCATGGGCAAAAATCATGATATCGTGAACCAAACGTGGAGAAATGATAAAGTCAGAATCACTTCCCTGGGAATATCCACAAAACTCCTGAAACAAACACTCCCTATATGTATAGTTGCATTCCAATAATGTGCCTCATCTTCACTCACAGAGGCAATGAACCGTCCAGATTGTTTCCAACGAAGGGAAGTGATGTCTTATCTAGTCATGTTATATATTATAGCAACATCGACCAAAATGCTATTGTTTGGCAAAATTTTATTCAAATGTCATGTGAAAAATATTTTTTATCAAACTGCCACGCGATGTAATTCGCTACGACTGGTAGCAAATTACGTTCGTCAATAATTTTGTGACACGTGGCATATTTTCGCAGAAAAAAGCTGACTAGACGAAGTTCGTTACTAGTGGTAGCGAATTTGGTATGGAATGTAGCCACGTGTCACGAAATCATAGGTGAACGTAATTCGCTACCAGTCATTACCTCACGTGGCAGGTTAAAAAGTACTGTTGTGCAAAAAAACTGGTTCAGTTGCCCTGCTCTTGATCTGACCTTGATCTAACCCATAAATACCTATTTTTTTTGAACTGATTTAAATATTGAACCATTTATATTTGAGTCAATTTTATACTTGACTTGTTTTAATAATTGACCCATTGATCCAAAACTTAACCTAGACCAATTTTGTGAAAAAAGAAAGAAAACCAAAAAAATCACCGTAAGGCTGGGGCTTAGGTTCTCTCTTCTCTCGATAAGAATGGAAACAAGCTTGATGAGGTGTTGGAATACGAGCCAAGGTAACTTTTGTGTTCTAAATTTTAGTAGTACTATCACAAATATGGTAGAGAGAGAAATTGGATCATGTCATATGAGTGATTGGAGATCAATGTGAAAATATATCTCTGATCCAGTGACTTTGAATCCAGAAGGGGTTACAAATTCACAAGCTTTGATTTTGATACAACATGTGAAAGGATAATAGTTTTTCTGTCTACTTGAAGATTTTATGTGCTATAAGCCTCCAAGATTCCATGGGGTAGTCAAGAAATGGGATAGATTGTAGACACTAGTGTTGATTAAATAAGAGTTAGTCATACTACAGAAATTGTTCGTAAATATCTGTTAATTTTAATTTCTTAGATTGAGTAAATGGAATCCTTACGCTGATATTTTATGGGATAATTTTATGTTTGGATTTTTTTTTAATTTATCATCAATTTGGAGCTTTTTAGTGATCCAATAAAATCATGATAATTGCTAATAGAAAATATCAATTATGAGTTATAATGAGCTTCCCATGACACTGATTAGTACCATGGAATAGTAATATTAGCACTTTTTTTTGAAGAATTGGTATTTATTCAACAAATATCAAATTTATTATATAATTTATATATTTTAAAACAAATAAATAATTAAATTACTTGAGTTTAAAAATTAAATCAATAACTATAACAAAATCAAATAAAAAACAAGTTTTGAAACCAAGTCAAAAATGGGTCAGGTCAGATTTGACCCAATTTTGAAACCTAGTCAGGTCAGATTTTATCCAGTTTTGAATCAGTTCAAAAAAAAATTAAATCGGGTTGGGTCAAAATACTTGACCTATAAACCAAGTTGGATCGAGTCGGCACAAAAACCTGACCCGACCTGACCCATGCATAGCCTTAACCGTATGTGTTGCTTATCCTAACGGATGTGTTGTTTCATCCTTGAATGAGTGTCTTTTCAGTCGTGACCCTATATTTTCTATAAATAGGTAAACAATTGGATTTTTAAGTAGAGTTTTTTCTTTGCATTTGCATTTTTTTAGTGCTATTGTTTATGCATAGGTTGATTTTGATGAAGCTATTCAATGTGGAAATGCCGCCACAAGAATAAAGGTAATATGTTCTATCCTAGGAATATTTGTCCACGAATCTTGGGCACCATAAAGAGGGCAATATTGTCTTAAAGACACAGTGTCTAACTCTGATTTTGAATTTTTCCTTGTTGTATTCATATATTTTCATACGATACACTTTAACTATGTGTACCGTTTGTTGTATATATTTCATGGAACTGTGAATAAGTGATTGCTCTAACACAAATTATCTCATCTCAATAATTTTAACAAGTACCACTTTTTCACCAAGTACCACATTTTCCTTCTAAGATATATCCCTTATATAGGACTCTAAACATAACTAGGAAAATAATTATTTTACAACATTCTCCTTTGATGTATTCAATTCAACACACTATTAGTGTGATGGTTATAAAATACATCAAAAGTCATCAAAAATAAAGAGTCACATGTTATGAACCATGTGAAAGGTCATCCATAATCCATGTGAAAAGTCATCAATAATATTTTACAATACTCCCTGTAACATCCCGAGCGCTGACGAGGACAGGGAGTGATCGCCGGTGCAAAGAGGTACGGACAAGGAGCGGCTCCTGATAGGCTTCCAGCGAGGGGTTACATGCATGAATGAATCGAATTGACACCCGAAAGAGAGGGATTCCAAAGACTGTGCAAGTATGAGACTGCACAGTTTGGGATAGCTTATAAGAATTAATTGGTACTACCTATGCTAACAAGATGCATCTTCTTTTCGGTATCCCGAAATGGAAAAACTCCATAGTTAAGCATGCTTGACTTGGAGCAATTCTGGGATGGGTGACCTCCCAGGAAGTGTGCGAGTGAGGAAAAAGCACACTGAAAAATCTTGTGTTAGTATGTGGGGATAGTCGTTGATTCTTGAAGCGGCCAGGCGCTACAAGTGGTATCAGAGCAAGGCCTCTCTTCCAGTACGGTGTGGTTCAAGGACGAACCAGGCGGAAGGAAGCTAGTGGGCATGTAACATCCTGAGCGCTGACGAGGGCGGGGAGTGATCGCCGGTGCAAAGAAGCACGGATAAGGAGATAAGGAGCGGCTCTTGACAAGCTTCCAGCGAGGGGTTACATGCATGAATGAATCGAATCGACACCCGAAAAAGAGGGATTCCAAAGACTGTGCAAGTATGAGACTGCACAGTTTGGGATAGCTTATAAGAATTAATTGGTACTACCTATACTAACAAGATGCATCTTCTTTTCGGTAGCCCGGAATGGAAGAACTCCATAGTTAAACGTGCTTGACTTGGAGCAATTCTGGGATGGGTGACCTCCGGGAAGGTTTTTCCGAGAAGTGTGCGAGTGAGGAAAAAGCACACTGAAAAGTCTCGTGTTAGTATGTGGGGATAGTCGTTAATTCTTGAAGCGGCCAAGCGTTACACTCCCCCTTGGATGTATTCTACAATTCAACACACTATTAGTAGTATGATTATAGAATATTCATATCAAAGGTCATGAAAAATAAAGAGTCATGTGAAAGGTCATCCATAGTATTTTATAACAAAATTGAATTTTTCAGCAGTGATATGTTTCAACAAAGAATTTCATTTGTGCATCAATAAAAATAAAAAAATTTATTGACATCTAAGCATGTTATATGTCTAAATTTGTATTGAAACATACTGTCTAAATTTTGTGGATTATAACTATTTTATTTTTTTGTAAGGGTAGTAGTTGAAGAAAATCAATGGTTTTACTTTCATATATATATATATATATATATATATATATAGAGCAGTTATTCAATACTGATATTAAAATTATTTTTTTATCGTTACTTTTAGTTTTTCACTAGAGTTGTTGTATTTTGTTATGACTCCTGTAAGAAAATCTTTATTTGATGGCATCCTTTAATAATAAATTTAGTCAAGATAGTAATTAATTTTTCACTTGGGGAAGAGCCAAAAGTGTCATGCCATACACTTTGCAGCCCCTGTTATGCTAGTAACAGTGGCTGAAGTAGTAGCTGTTAAAGAGGGATATCTATTTGCAGCCCCTGTTATGCTGGTAACAGTGGCTGAAGTAGTAGTTGTGAAAGAGGGATATCTATTTGAGGGGTCTGGGAGGCTACCAAAGGAAGGTAGCGTCTAGGGGTGTAAATAAGCTAGGCTAGGCTTAAATAGGCCAGCCATGTGTAAAAAACATTTGGTCTAACCTGAACTGTTAGCCTATGTAGACCAAAAATTACAAGTCTGGCCTGACCTATATTTAAAAAATAAAAGCCTTGTTGACCTAGGCCTATTTATGCCCATTATGGTGTCTTACATTGGGGATTGATTATGTTGCATGTGGATAGTGGTACGCATGAGCCAGTAGGACTGACATGGGTTGATTCCTTAGGGTTGGACCTGCCCTTTTGGGCTAACCACTTAAGTTATCCAGAACAACAACTTTTACAATCTCAATTGTGTACTCCGGGAAGTATACTCTCAAATATTTGTACTCTCCAGAGTACATAGTTGAAGTTGTGAGAGTTGTGAACAAAAAAAGTTCTAAACGTAACCCTTTCCATTCTATTAACATTGAAATGCCAAATGAGAGAGAATCTGTTAAATGAAATGATTAATTTAGAGGCTCAAAGATAAAGAATCAATGCCAAATATAAGCACTGGAATGATTATAGTTAAATGAATTTAAAAAATGAGAAATATGTTGAAGTTTAAGAAACAAGTAACTTTTCTTTCTATTATATGAAAAATAACCCGATTCAACTATATAATAAAATATATGAAAAATGAAAGAACAGAAAGCATAAGTAACCAGTCCTTTTCTAGCTAACAACTTCTTTCTAACTGATCATGATATCAATATAACCCTTATCTGGAAATGATGTTTTTCCTCTAACATCTTCCTATAATAGAATTTTCTTAGGATGGAGGGAAGAAGCGGTTGAGGTTGAAAGGGAGAGAGTAGAACTCTTCATTCCGGCTATCTTCTTTAAATGTTCTAAACTTAGCCCACCATGGCATTCCCCTATCTTTGGTGCTGTCCTTGTAGTCAAGAGTGTTGTCCAAGAACACAGCAACAATCAATGCAACAGTTGGGGAAGAATAGAATATAGTATTAAGGAAATCATTGAACTGCAAAACCAAAGGGAAAAAAAAAAAAACATTTCATTATGATTTCTTGGATGATTTTCTTGAGAAGAATGTAACGTTTATCCCACTTCATACATCAAAAGTGACAAAAATGATGCATAAATGATAGAGTTTAATGATTTATATAAGCTTGAAGGGACAAAAGTTCATTTTCCAACTGATTAAGAGAAAACTCACCCATCCAGCTCTGGTATGAGCAGGACCATGAAAGGCCTTGATAGTGTATTCTCTGAAATACTCAGGAATGGACAAACCTAAGAAGAGGGCAACACCGGTAATAAAGAGGTTCCTCATTGAGTTCATGTTAGTGAATTGCAAAAATGATAGCCCCACAGAAGCTGAAAAGACAAAAAATAGAAATTGTCATAAAAAGAGAGAGGATGAATATAGCTGCGCAAGTAAAATCAAAGGTTTAGTGTTACTCACCCACAAGTCCGAACAAAACACAGTATACAGCAGCAAAAATGGGGAATGGTATTGATGCAAATACAGCTCCAAATTTTCCTAAAGAAAGAAGCAAATTATATATTAAAACTATAAAATTGAAATTAATTCACACATTTTTATATTATTATCCAGTAGTTTTGCCACTCACCTAACATTGAGAAGAATATCATAAAGCCAGCTGAAACTTGAATGACCCTTCTACTGCCAATGCGAGTGCTTCCTAGAAGCCCCACATTCTCTCTGTCATGATCCTAAAAGAATCAATTTGTGTCTCATATAAAAACTTGAACATGAAAACTATGAAAACGAAGAATAGCACTTACACAGAAACAGTTGAACCAGTGAGTGTTCCAAAAAGGCCATTCAGCAAGATTCCAATTCCTTGCCAACCAATACCACGGCTCAGGACATGAGCAGGAGGTGGTGTGGCACTTGCTAAACGTGATGCAGCTTTGAATGCCCCAGTTGACTGTCAAAAATAGAAAAAAAAAGGTACTTTTTTTTTATCACTAGTCTCAACAATAAATACAAGGGTCTGAGGACCATTTTTATGTAATTTTAGTACCTCAACTAATGAGACTAACACAGCAGCCATCATTCCAAAAGCATGGCCAGCGTCAAATGTAGGAGCACCCCACTCAAGAGGGTATGGAATCTTTATCCTGTGGTGTTCAAAAGTCAATGGCAATAGCTCAACATATTCTTTGCTACATTGATACATAATTTTCATTTTAAACTAGTATAAATATACGTATGTCACAAATGTTGAACTACAAAAGATGCTTTAGTACCAACCAGGGAGCAGAAGAAATGAGATTAGCCTTGTCTGTTCTGCAACTGTGTTGGGTTAATTCTGGGCGGTGTTTGTATGCTCCCCCAGCTGTTAAGATATTTGCATATACCCATATCACTGTGATTGATATGAGTAGAGCAAATCGCTCTAGTATTGGTATTTGTCTTATCTGGAAATTTTTCAAATACTGCATACAACATATCATAATTAGGAGTGGGTTTGGTGGGTAGTTTACAGATGGTCATTTGTTCAACAAACGAAATCAGTAAAAGACACTATTTTCTACTTAATGATTATCTATATAAACCTCATATTGGAGTTTTACATAAAAGACCTTCTTTGGCCCTCTCTTGACACTAAAACTAAAAGCTTTTAAAAACATTTTGCTTTAGAGTATTCTCTTAAAGCACTGTAATGGATTCAACATTATGGAACCGCAAAAAAGAAAACTTTAGAATGCCACAGCTAGTATCAAAACTTAAGACGACCTTATTATGCATTTTTATCTCCATAAGCTAATTTAAACAGGAAATTTCAAATTTACCTATTTGAAATAACAACAGTGAATTTCATTTGTACCTGAGAGAAGGCTATAAACAAGATTAGCATGGGAATTCCAACTTCAACGCAAGTCCCAACCTGAGAAAGGACTCAACAGTGTGAGATAAGAACAAATACGTTATAAATATCATAATTTAGATATTCTGACAACTAGTACTAGTGACATGTGGTAGTGTTATACCACAAGGAAGCCTCTGTCAAATAATCCAAAACCAATTAATGCAATCACTGGAACCATTCCAAGTGGGCTGAAAAACCTGCATGTAAAGGAGAAGGACTGTAATTATTTACGTACATGAACCATGAACTACGGACACTTCAAAAATATTTTTTGACATTCACCGACATTTTAATACTCAGTGCAAAGACTCAAAAAAGATTCAAAAGTTACGTTGTGTTGCATTTTAAGTTCCAACTATTAGATTCGTTAGATTACGATTAATATAAACATTTGAGATGTCTTATGTTTTTTTGCAAAATTGATGGGTATTATAAATTTAACTTTATTTTTTTGTTAAATTATTGAATATTAAATATAATATACACTACATAAATTAAAAGTATTATATAATATCAAATCGTATCCCAACATGTCAAAATTTAATATTTTTTAAAATTAACGTATCGAAGTGTCGTGTCGTATCTCGTGTCGGTGCAACATAGTATAACACTATGTAATGTAATATCCAACTTTCATTTTTTGACTTCAAAAGTTTAAATGCATTTCACATTAAAAGAAAAGAAAAAAGCCTTACCTGGAACAAATAGCCCATATTTGACTAAATCCCAAAATAATTTGTATGCTGGATGCTACAATTAGTGCACCTTGGACTGCTCTCATGGTGCTAAGAAATCTCTGGAGATAAATGGAAAAGAATTAGTATGCTGTATCTCCTACATTATTCTAAACTTGGTCAGAAGTTATTTTTCTTGTAATAAATGGCTAGTAAAGAAGACAGTTTCATCATTGTGTGTAGAGCTCACAGACTATCTAGTCAAGAAGCTTAACAATACACCAATACATCTTGAAAAGAATGATTAGATCATCCATAGCTAATATGATCTTCAGCTTACAATTAATTCAGGACAAAATATGAAAGAGATATTACAGAAAATGTACTAACCAAATGTTGGTCTTCTATTATTGCCAAAGATGGATCACGAACTATAGAAATAATGGGAACCATGAATGTATATGATCCTCCAATCACTGTTGGTAGCCGGGTTCCAAACAGTGTCTGCAAAAGTGTATTAATTCCTTCAACAAAAAGCAGAGTCTGTACCACCCTCACTTTATCACCCTGAACCAAAAATTCAATATATGAAAAATATCAATTCTCTATCTTTGCAATTATGAGGCAATTCATTTCAGGGCCACCAAATTTCCTCTTCAGTGGGACCCACCCAGCTCAATTTAGCATATGACAAAATCAGATACATAGAACAAAAAATAATCAAAACTACAAAAAAAATAGAAAGGTGTAAAAAATAAATAAAGGAAAATAAGAAGCTTTTCTATGTCAATGAATTTCATCAGTATCAATCAGAATAATAAACAAACTGAAGAAGTTAAATTGATTTGAAATCAGGAAAATGGCTTACATCACTTCCACCCATCATAGGCACAAGAAATGTAGGAATCATCACTGCAGTTCCTAAGGCCAAAATGTAATGCTGAAAACCCAGAGCTATTGTCTCAGCTGTTAAACAGTTCAACACAAAGATATCAATCATCACACTCACAGACAGTGAAAAACAAAACTAGGCAACAAAGCACTACCACCATTGGTAGTTGAGAAAAGATTGAAGCTGGATCATGCTTACCCCAAGATGGGTTTGAATCTATACAATACTCTAAGCCCTGAAGTTGGTCCATTGGTGGGTGGCTTATCTCCTCTGGCTTTATAGCTGCCATGATCACTGCCCACTTTGCAACTCTTCTCTTGCTTCCAAATCCTACTGCTTATAACAAACAGAAACAGCTCCAGAGAAAGAAATAAAAGATACACACTTTGATCCTCCCAGATAGAAGAATGTGAAAGTGAAGAAAGAAACAAGATGATTCAGTAGCCCACAACAGATTATGGAATGGAAGCAAGAGAGAGACAGAACTTAAAAAGAAAAAGAAAAGAAATTTAGAGAGAGAATGCAGAGTAGAAGAGAGATTAGTAAGATTAGAACAGAGCAAGAGAAATTGCACTTGCCACCCACTACTCTTTCTACTACTGAGACTGAGGTGTTTCCTTCTTTTTTGTATGTGCTTTTGATTTTATATATATATATATATATATATATACAGGGTCAGGATCATTTTACACCAGTGTAAGTTACACTCTCAATCTTATCCGTTGATTTATATATATATATATATATATATCAAAGGGTTCCGTTAACTTTTCAATATTCCTGCAATGCCCCTTAAGGAACTTCCAAAAAGAACTGAACTCAGATGTTACCGTTGCCTCACTGTTCCCACTAAACTTTTACAACCAATGTTTTTTTGTATGGATCTGAGTTCTAAACTGCCACTGATCTAAGGATATTAATGATAAATGTTCAAGGGGAGTTTGCTTTTATAGGGTAGAGATAGAAGTGTGAGTTTTTTAATGAGTTTTATCACTAAAATTGGGAGATTATTCTAGATTTCTAGTATCTCTCTTGTTTTTCAAGGGTATTAAAAAAAGTGAACTATGAATTGTTTATCACTTGTTACTTATTAGAGTTTCATTTTTCTCAAAAATTATCTCTTGTAAAAGAAAATAATTATCTACTAAAAATAGTATATAGTTATAATAAAAATTATCTTTTTTTTCTCTGTCACGTCAATCAGTCGATAATGTCTGAAGAGAGAAAAAAAAATTAATATAATTATATACTATCTTTATTATCTTTACTATTTGGTTACAGTTTTTTTGTTTTATTTAAATAATCACTTTTTAAGTTCTTTTAGGAAATTACTAAAATAAAATTTTAAAATTTTAAATTAATTAATCCAAACATATATTAGTATTAATCTTTCATACACTATTGCAATTAAGAGATCCTTTTAAGTTTACCAAAAAAAAAAAAGAGATCCTTTAATAATTACTTATTCCATGCTTGTCTTGTGATCTGTACCTTTTTTCTTAGGTGGTGTTTGGTTGGGAGCTTTTGAGCGAATATTTATGTTTCTCAAGTATGGCTTCTAGAAACACCATGTTTGTTTCAACGTATTTTCACCAAAAATCCATCTATCCAATTTGTATGGATTTATGAGAAACATAGATATTCGCACTGTTTAGAAACCCAATTTGAAGGTGGGATTTTTCGAAAAACCGGTTATCTGACTTTTAATGCACTGTTGATTTCATAAAGTTACCTAATTTTTCCAGTAAAATTTTTTCTCACCAAACAACATTTTTTACATTTTTTTACCTATCTCATTTTATCTATCTTTCCAATCATTTTTCTATCTATTACATTTTCCTACTATTCCAAAATAAATTTCTCAACGCCCCTTATAGTGTGGCTCGTTTATACCTTAACTCTATTAATAGTAATTTACTATTTGGTCAACCGTTTCTTTGACCTTTTGAGAGCATATATGAAATGTCTGTTTTTCTGTTTTTTTAAGAAATTTGATTATGGAGTCAAACAGTATGAGATTAGTTTAAATTTTAAATTGAATATTCAGCTTAATCGAAACTTTATTTTTAAAATATTTAAAATATATAGATAAAACAGGAAATTAAAATTTTATAAAATATAATATACTTTGTGTAATTAATCAAGTAACGTTTTCTTTGGTTTATATTTTATTTAAATTAATTTTAAAAGAATTATTTATATTTCAAAATTTTATTTTTAAAAAAGGATTTTATTCTAATAATAAAAAATTTACTTGCAAAATCTAATTATAAATATATTTTAAATGTTTTACAAATTATAAATCTAAAAACATTTTTATTCCATATAAAAGCAAAGAAAATAACTCATCAAAAACAGTAGGTAAAAAACTTATCTTAAAATCAATCGTATAATAAAATTATTTTTACGAAACTACAAAGTCGTTGATTTATTGAAAATAGAGGTGTAAATAGGTCAAGTTAGGCTTTGGCTTTAATAGCCTAAGCCTATATAAAATATTTAAATCCTACATTGGTTTATTAGCTTATTAAAGACTTGATTTATAGGTGTGACTTGACCTATTATAAAAAATTAAAAAATCTAACACAGCCTGTAAGACTTACCAAGTTGCAAACTAAAATTTATAGGCTTAAACCAAACTAAAATATAAAAGATAAAAAAAATTATTTACAAAGATCACATGAAATAATATTTTCATTAATAACACATCAAATAATGTTTGTAAAGATCAATCACATGGAAATGTTCATAAAGATTACATAGAAATTTCATAATTAATATTTTTTACTAACAACACATGAAATAATATTTATAAAGATCACATAAAAATTTCATAAATAATACTTTCATTAACAACACATGAATTAATGTTCATAAAGATCATATTAAAATTTCATATATGTATATACATATTAATTTGCGCTATCCTTACTAATTTAATTTAATATTATCTTTTAAATTTTAAATAAATATTTATTATTTGCTAAAATAACATCAATCTTATTACTTTGAAAATTAGTGTTACAAATCATAAGCTCAGAATATGTCTTTAAATGAACAATATATATCATAAATAAAGTGTAATATTATTATTACAAAAAGAAAAAAAAAGTGTAATATTAAAAAAATTAAAAGGCTAGCCTGCAAACTTTAAGCCAAAATTTTTAAAGTAGAACTATGTCCTAATTTTTAAATAAATTTTTCTAAAAGTCTAAACTTGCTCTATTTAGAAAATAGATCTAAATAAAGCACGTCAAGCCAAGCTTACGACAAATCAGGTTGTAGGCCTCTAATAGGCCTTCTACTCCATTTATGCCTTAATTAAAAGAATATATTATGCATGCTGTAAAAGTTAAATAAATGCACAAAACAAAGATATATTATTATTATTATTATTATTATCTCATCTAAAATGACTCTTAAATTATTTTGATTATATTTTTTGCAAAAATTGTATTAAATTATCTATATATATATAATATGTAAATATTATTTTGTTGTTCCAAAGTTTTAACTAATGGAGATTCAAATTAAGTTCTATTGTATAAGCAATCAAATTTAATATTTTATAACCAGAAACTGCAAACGAAAAGAAAAACTAAAAACAAATCTATTTCAACATAAAACGTATGCGTTTGTGGTCAATATGTACTTAAAGTAAAATTATGATCTATCACTTTTTTTATATTTGGCTGTCCTTATATTTTCAAATTGCTGGGTCATTTTCTTATGTGGAGGCTTTTTAATCCTGCTGAGTTGTAGCAATTCGCTTGCATTTAATAAAGGAAAAAGGGTTATTTCTGACTTGGTTCCGACGTGGGAAGGAACACAATACCAATCTCCAACGTCTCTCTATTCAGATGTTTGCCACATTATTTACTTTTTTATTTTATTTTTTTATTTCAGCGCAGTTACATTTTAATTTTGATGGTTTCCAAAAAGTTTGCATTCATAGATATGTGCTTGTAAGGAGACAGAGAAAAAACAAAATTTGATTAAAGAAAGGAAGATAGGCCTCGCAAGTCGCAACTATAATGCATTTCCATGTCAGATAATGAAAAGTGATTCCAAAAAAGTATAGTAAGCCTTCTTTAGGGGACTAACAGATGCATAAAAGAAGAGCTTTAATTAATCTCATGTTAAAAGAATTAAGTTTTCTCATATCATAGAGATAAATTTATGAGCTCCACTATCTGAAAAATAAAAATAAAAATAAAAAGAAAAATGTGGCACGGTTATCGAATGAGTGAGTAGAAGAGAAAATTATCACATGTAACATAAGAGTAGTTTTTTCTCTAAAAGAAGCAAATTGATACTCCTAAGTTTCCTCTAAAGGCACAGTTCCTACGTATATCCGATTAACAATAAAAAATCATTAGTTAGTAATATAATTAAAGAGGAACCTCTACTGCTAGCTTTGTGCAAGAAACAAAATCATATGGTTACGGGAACATACTTTCGCTTTTGTTCTTTTTTATGGGACTAAACAAAGAAAGAAAGCTTGGGAATTTGCGGAGTTGATGTGGATGCTGACCGAAGATGTCATTGAAAAATAGGATATGTCAGTACCTAGTAAGCATATGCAGATCTGTTTGTGAAAATGTTGATTTACATTTTTCATAAAATTAAGAATTAGTCCTTATAATTTTTAATTATTAATTAGTTATCGAGGATTCACATCCAATAAGAAAAACTATATATAGAGAGAGAATAATATCTTTAAAAACTTATAAAGACCAAAATTCAATTCCGGTAAAACCATAAGAACTAATTATCTATTGTAACTTTTTAATTAATTTTTTCCTATGGACTAGGACGAAAAAACATGCCAATGCGATTTTTAGACTAAGCGGTACATGAGTTTGACGTGTGCTGCCCTACAAAAACAAGACAAAGGTCCATGTAACGCCCCACCTTGCCTAACTCAGCACTGACTTTCATAAACTTTAAATATGATGAAGTAAGACACGAGGTTTAAAAAAAAAATGGAAAAAGAAAAGAAAATAAAGGAAGAAGATGAGATGAGGCAATACTTGTAATCGAGGGATGATTCTAAGGGTGAGATTCCACTAAGCCCTTGAGCTTGACCACATAAGGTTAATCCTAATTCAAGTGGTGTTTGATGTGAAATTACAACGTGATCTTTTGGGTTGTGACAGATGATGATTTTGGGGGATGATGAGTAAAGTATATTAGTGTTACTTAACTCGTACAGATGAGTAAAGTATTCTAACGCTCAAATCAGTGTTTGATTAATGAGCTTAATAGTAATTAAATATAGAGGTTTGATTTTCTCATGTTGAATGAGAATTTAATTCTCATGTTGTAGAGAATAAAAAGCATGTGGGACCCATGTGTTAGAAAATTTTATATGTATGACCCATGTTAACACGGGAATCGAAGGATGTGTAGAAAAATTTGAATTCTCATGTTTAACGAGAATTATAAAACCCTTAAATATATAATCATATTTGGGCTTTAAGTTTTCTTTGTATAACAATGACATCACCTGTTTGTGTCACCTTAGTATGGTGGTATTTATTCATATTTGTGGGTTAAGGCGACTTCAACAAGATTCTATCTCATTTGGGAGATATCTATTGATGAACTATGATACGGAGTCTTAGTTGGAGTCTAGTGTTTTGTTCTTTAGTTATTGACTCTTTGAGAAGGTCTACCCATTACTATTATCAAATTAGTGTGTATGCAGAATAAACGTGTTTTCTTACTAGTTAAGTCTTTATTATTAGACCTTTAAACTGTTATTGGACAAAATCTTTTGTCTCGCTTAATATTGAACCAGGTCACCATTTAACACAAGCCGTGTGTAAATCTTATCCTATTAAAATCATGTAAAATAAATGGTGTACAAAAGTAATTAAAATCATGTCCATACTAATTAAAATTTTAATAAAATGAAAAACAAAATTCTTGACCACTTGATTACACGATTAGCCATCGGTACAATATGTTGTCATGTGAAGACCAATAAAAGTATAAAGACTAATATTTTTAAAGGAGTCTATTATTGCATACTCAAATAGTAGAAAAAAAAAATGTAACTAGTCATTTATCTACCAAGTGTTTTACAAAGATAAATCACAAAACAAAACAAAAATATATTAAACTATCTTAAATAATCAAATGGTGCATATCATTTTTTTTTAAAATATTACATGCTTAATTTGAAAACTAAATGAATTGATTGAAAATTAATCGCATTTATACGGATTATAAATATAAAGAACAAATGTTCAAAAAAAAAAAATATAAAGAACAAAATCAACTTACACCGGAATAATTAAGAATAAAAAAATTTATACCTCAGTAGTTCATTTCTATTTGGTGGGTCACATAACTAATAAATTACAACCAGGATATATAAATAAGATTAACAACTAAAATTAAAAATATAATTTATATTGATATAAAATAATCATATTCTAAATATAATCGAATACGCAACTATATTGCCCCTTTTAACGGCCCGTTTTGGAAAGGTAACAAATAATATAAAAATAACGGCGGATTGTGATTCTCAACAAACAAACTATGGATCAAAATTGAACTTTGCTACGTACAAGCCCAACATCATTCAGTATATTATGAATACATTACAACTAAAACCAATGTAAAAGCCCCACACTAACGGATTGATTTTGTTTTGAATAGCATGTAAAAATTAATACTTAATGGTTATAGTTCTGCCGCGTATGCCTTCCAATTATAGAACTCGGATTTGTTTTAGTACCGAAACCTTTTGTTCAGAGATGAAAGATATAGGTGATTGAACTCTCACTGAAAATATGATATATACTAAGCAGATCTTATCTTTTTGCCACCAACTTTACTTGGAACCAGTCACCGAGTTACTAATTTAATAAATAAAAAGCAACTCTGTCAAATAATTCATGAAGGTAATGAAAATTTTACGGAATAAGTCGAATTTGTTGTATAAAATTTGGATACGTAAATGTATAAAACAAAAGGCAAAAGAAATTGTTGCGTAAAATCGGTAAGTGCACCGATCGTACCAAGTAATAAAAGAGTGAGTAAAATATCGTCTTCACGAGAATTGAGGCACCTAAATTATTATAACTATTCATCTCTTGTTGGATTAATCAAAATAAGTTGAAAACAATTGTGGTTTATGAAATAAACTAAAACAATAAAAGAAAAATGTAAATGATTTCAAAAGTGCTTTCAGAATGCAAGAACAAAAGATTAAGGATGGAGAAAATATTTGAGAAAATATTGCGGTAAAGAGAAACAAACACATTTCCGATCCCCACCTTGCAACTTGGATTACGTTTACATTTACCTATTCAATTGATCGAACGATTCATCATCTTTTATATGATTAGTTAAGCCCTAATCCCTTAGTGACTTTAACCTTATTAACATTATTAGAATCCTAATCCATTAGAAATCTCTTTTCGAGTTAACCCTTAGAATCAATGAATCTTTAACGTTCGCGGTTCATGTAACCTATCCCTAGTGCATACATGAACAGTTATCTTATTCTTTGTTAGGAATTAGAATTCCAATATCCCTATTGAAAAACATAACCCTCGCAATCCTACTAGATTGATCAGTTCCAATAGAATTATAGAATGAAGAACAAAGAAAAGATATATTCAATTAAAATAGATAAACATAAATTTAACCAGGTACAAGGGGTTCACATCAAGGGTTGTGACCCTTACCACAATGATTAAACTAGCTAGACATGTTCATGTCTGACAAAATAAAAGTAAAAGAAATTGACATTCAGAACCTAAAAGAGAAAAGGAAGATAAAGATCTTCCGTCTTGATCGATCGAATCCTTGAATCTCCAAGAAGCTCCAAGGGATCTCCACTCTCTTTGTTGTTTTTCTTTTCTTGATTGTCCAAAAAAGTGTCTCCCTCCTCTGTTTCTGATCCTTTTATTAGGTTTTGGGAAAACCTACTTTCATTTGCACTCCAATTGGGCCTCATTTTGGGTAATTCGCATCAGATTGGAGTCAAAAATATATCGCCCATGCACTTTGCGCCAGGCCTGGCGCACCGTGCTTGGGAAAACAGAAGAGGAGTTAAAAATTGGCACGCCAACAGAAGAGGAGTTAAAAATTGGCGCGCCGCCTCTGGCGCACCGTGCGCCGGGATACAGGAGCAAATCGTCTGAATTGGCGCGGGGTGCGCCAGGTACCGCGCACCATGCGTCGGTCCCGCGCACCGTGCGCCTACCTCAACGCGTCGTGCGTCAGCGGGAAATTTGGCTTCTCCGTTTTTGCTCCTTTTGTTGGGAAAATCGGTTCCCTCAAGCTCGGCTCAGGGGCCTTTGTGCGGAAGTCAATCAACAAGATCCTGATCTCGGATCTCGGCAATACCTCAGCTTGAACTTCACCAGGTCAGGCAGCGCAGCGGAAAAATCAAAACGAAAACAGGAGAGAGAGAAGAAGAATACAACCAGATTTAACGTGGGAAAACCTTCTCCAATGAAGAAGTAAAAACCCACGGGACCTAGTCCAGATCAGAAATCCACTATGAAAATAATGGTTACAAATAATCAAATACACCAGTGTGGTGGTTAACTCAACCTCTCCAACAATGGTGATAATCAAACTACCCTAGAGATGTTTCACTCAAACTCTCTCTCTAGAGATCTTTCAAATGCAAAGCATAAAGCCTTGCTCAAACAATCAAATAATTCTCTCAAATCTGACCTAGCCTCCACCCTCAACTAATGAGTATATATAGAGGAGGTGGAAATTAGGGTTAGGGTTTTTAGGAAACCCCTCAAATGGGCTTGGGCTTAGCATTGAAGGAGGAAGCCCAACAAATCTCCCCCTCCGACTTCAATGCGTCGGCTTCAGCATCAACCCGGCTCCTTCACAGCAGTCTTCAAATTTTCTTGCTGGAACCGGCTTTGTCATCATGTCGGACCAATTTTGGTCAGTGTGCACCTTGACGAGTTCGAGCTCTCCACCTTCCATCACATCCCGGATCCAGTGAGACCTCACATCAATATGCTTAGTGCGGGAGTGATAGGTCGAATTCTTCGCAAGATGGATTGCGCTTTGATTGTCACAACCCAGCTCGTACTTGTCTTGATCATGGCCGAGTTCCATGAGGAACTTCTTCATCCACAGCATCTCTTTGCTTTCCTCAGTAGCGGCAATGTACTCAGCCTCAGTTGTCGATAGTGCAACACATTTCTGAAGTCTTGATTGCCAAGAGACAGCTCCTCTGGCAAATCTCATCATGTATCCCGTCGTCGACTTCCTCTAGTCAAAATCTCCCCCTAAATCAGAATCCGAGTAGCCTTGCAACTCGGCTTTGCCTTCTCCAAATCGGAGACATAAGTCGGTCGTACCTCGGAGGTACTTGAAGATCCACTTCACTGCTTCCCAGTGCTCTTTGTCGGGGTTTGACAAATACCGGCTTACCATTCCAACAGCATACGCCAAGTCGGGTCTAGTGCAAACCATTGCATACATCAAGCTTCTGACGGCGGATTGGTACGGGACCTTCATCATCTCATCTTTATCTTCATCAGATCTCGGACATTGCTTTTGGTTCAGCTTTATGTGTCCGGCTAGGGGGGGTGCTCACTGTTTTGGCTTTGTCCATGCTGAATCTCTTCAGTATCTTCTCAATATATTTCTCTTGACTTAGCCACAGTAGCTTCTTCTGTCTACCTCAGATGATCTTGATTCCGAGAATCTGCTTTGCAGAGCCGAGATTCTTCATTGCGAAGGACAAGCTCAACGCCTTCTTCAGGGCGGCTATCCTCGATTTATCTTTCCCTACAATAAGCATGTCGTCAACATATAACAACAAAATCAGAAAATCTTCGGCCTCATACCTCTTCACAAATACGCAGTGGTCGGCATCTGTCTTTTCAAACTTATGATCAGTCATGAATGACTCAAACTTCTTGTACCACTGCCGAGGTGCTTGCTTCAAGCCATAGAGGCTCTTTTTCAAACGACATACCAAGTCTTCTTGGTCTGGAGCTTGGAATCCTTCAGGTTGCTCCATATATATTTCTTCTTCTAAGTCACCGTGAAGAAATGTCGTCTTCACGTCCATTTGTTCTACCTCGAGGTCCATTGAAGCCGCCATAGATAACACGGTTCGGACCGAGGTCATTTTCACCACAGGAGAAAAAATCTCCTCAAAATCAACTCATTTCTTCTGATTGCAGCCTTTCACTACAATCCGGGCTTTGTATCTCGGCTTTTGCCCATTCTCTTCATTCTTAATCTTGTAGACCCATTTATTCTTCAGAGCTCGTCTTCCTTTTGGCAACTCAGTCAGCTCATAAGTCTGATTCTCGTGCAGAGACTTCATCTCGTCTTGCATTGCCTTTTCCCATTCTTCTTTCTCTGAGCTCTTCACAACCTCATCATAACTCTGAGGCTCACCGTCTTCAGCAACAACGGTGTATTCATCAGATGGGTATCTTGTAGAGGGTCTTCTTTCTCGAGTTGGATATCTCGGTTGTTCTTCAGCTTGAGGACCCGGTTCATCATTCTCATCCTGGATCTCATCATCAACTCGGACCTCAGTGTCTTGGTCATCTTCAGCTTGTTGCTGATCATCATTTTCTTGATTTTCTCCCCCTGCTTCAGCTCGGACAGGAGGGATGGGTTCTTCACGTCTGACAGTAACTTGGACTTTGGGCTTCGAGATGTCATGAATGTTCCCATGCTCATGAAAGATCACATCTCAGCTTCTCACGATCTTCTTATTGATTGGATCCCAAAGTCGGAACCCGAACTCACATCTCGGCGAACCAAGATAAATGCATTCTTTAGTCTTTGCATCAAGTTTGGCCCTTTCATCTTTAGGGATATGCACGAAAGCTCGGCATCCAAACACTTTCAATTGATTATAGGCCGCTTTCCGACCTGTCCAGACTTCTTCTGGAATTTCTCCTTCAAGTGGCCGTGATGGTGAGAGGTTGATTAAATCAACAGCGGTTTTGACGGCTTCTCCCCAGAATGATTTCGGTAACCCGACATTGGATATCATGCTTCGTACCTTCTCTTCAATAGTTCTGTTCATCCTCTCAGCCAGTCCATTCAGCTGAGGTGTCTTGGGAGGCGTCTTCTCAAGTCGAATCCCGGCCGCTCTGCAGTATGCATCAAATGGGCCGCAATACTCACCACCATTATCAGATCGGACCACCTTCAATTTCTTGCCAGTCTCCCTTTCAACCATAACATGGAATTCTTTAAAGGATTGGAGTACCTGGTCTTTAGACTTCAACAAATATACCCACACTTTGCGGGAATGGTCATCAATAAATGAAACAAAGTACTGAGCTCCTCCAAGGGATCTTTCCGACATGGAGCAGACATCAGTATGGACGAGGTCAAGAATATACCTGCGTCGTCTAGGTTGATCCGGTCTCACAAAAGAAACTCGGTGCTGCTTTCCAGCTAGGCAGTGCGTGCAACTCTCCAACGCTTGGCCTTTCAACCCGGTCAGTAATCTTTTCTTGTTCAGGATCTGTAGCCCTTTCTCGCTCATGTGGTCGAGGCGCTTGTGCCATAGCTCCAAGCTAGGTTCATCTCGAACAGAATTGGCTTCTCCGCCATTGATCTTTCCTTGCATCACGTACAAGGAGCCTTCTTTCTTACCTCGGGCCACGACCAAGTTTTCCTTGGCCAGCTTCCATCTCACACTACCAAAGTAGTTCACTAACCCGGCATCATCAAGCTTGCCTACCGAGATTAGGTTCAAAAGCATGCCAGGAATATGCCTCACATCCTTCAACACAAGTCGGCATCCGACATCCGTGGTCAGAGTTACATCACCGACACCAACAATCTTGCTGGTCACTTGATTTCCCATCTTCACGACTCCAAAATCACCACCTCGATAAGAGGAGAAAAAACCTTTGTGTGGAGTAACGTGGAAGGAGGCAACAGAGTCAACAATCCAGGTGCAGTCATCATATGCAACATTCAAATAATTATCCTCAGCAAGGAGGAATATCTCGGCATCCGGGTTGGCAGCCACCGCAGTGGTGCTCTTGTCTTCCCTCTTCTTGGGAATAATCTGATCCGGCTTCATAAAGCCGTTCTTCTCATCATTCTGCAGGGTCCAGCAGTCTGGCTTCTTATGGCCTGTCTTTCCACAGTAAAAGCACTTCAACTCATATTTCGGCTTTGACCGACCTCTGGACTTGTCTCGTCTGTCACGACCTCTACCTCGACTTTTGCTTCTACCGCGGGAGTCGGATTTTCCTTTGTTCTCAGCAACGTTGGCCTCAGACGTACTCGAAGTACCTCGTTCTCTTCTCCTGGATTCCTTGCCCAGGAGGCTGTCTGTCACAACATCCATCTTCAATTTTCCATCTGGAGTCGAGTTATTCAGGGTCACCACCAGAGTATCCCAGCTTTCTGGCAGCGAGCTCAACAGCAGCAATGCCTGCAGTTCTTCATCAATTTTCATATCAGCCTTTGACAGCTGATTCATAATACCTTTGTAGGTGTTCAGGTGTTCAATCATGCTCATGCCGTCCTTGTATTCAAGCTTAACAAGTCGCCGAACCAGATGTGCTTTGTTCCTGAGAGTCTTCTTCTGAATCATGGACTCTAATTTCGTCCACAACTCATACGCATTCGTGAATTCGGACACGTGTTCAAAGAGGCTTTTATCAATATATTTCCTGATCGTGGCTACCGCCTTCCGACTCAGGATCTCCCACTCCTTATCTGTCTTGCCTGCTGGTCTTTCATCAAGGATAATGGGCTCATGCAAATCTTTGCAGTAGAGATGATCTTCCATCATCGGTCTCCAATAAGTGAAATTATCTGCGGTCAACTTGAACATATCTCCATCATGAGTTATGCCACTGGTCTCCATCTCGTCTCCCTCAGAACCCGTCGAACTCGGGCTCTGATACCACTGTTGGGAAAAATCGGTTCCCTCAAGCTCGGCTCAGGGGCCTTTGTGCGGAAGTCAATCAACAAGATCCTGATCTCGGATCTCGACAATACCTCAGCTTGAACTTCACCAGGTCAGGCAGCGCAGCGGAAAAATCAAAACGAAAACAGGAGAGAGAGAGAAGAAGAACACAACCAGATTTAATGTGGGAAAACCTTCTCCAATGAAGAAGTAAAAACCCACGGGACCTAGTCCAGATCAGAAATCCACTATAAAAATAATGGTTACAAATAATCAAATACACCAATGTGGTGGTTAACTCAACCTCTCCAACAATGGTGATAATCAAACTACCCTAGAGATGTTTCACTCTAACTCTCTCTAGAGATCTTTCAAATGCAAAGCATAAAGCCTTGCTCAAACAATCAAATAATTCTCTCAAATTTGTTCTCTCAAATCTGACCTAGCCTCCACCCTCAACTAATGAGTATATATAGAGGAGGTGGAAATTAGGGTTAGGGTTTTTAGGAAACCCCTCAAATGGGCTTGGACTTAGCATTGAAGGAGGAAGCCCAACACCTTTTTGTAGCGTTTCCTGCTATTTAAACACATAACTTGAGTGAGAGCATGATTGAGAAGGAATAATCAATATTTCTTGTATTTAATGACTATTTTCACTTATTTATGATTAATTTCTTGCTTCTTTTAAGTTAGAAAACATCATATGCTAAAAGCATATCAGAAATCTATAATTGAAGCTTTCTTTTTTTGGTGAATGTAATTGAAGCTTTCTTTAACGTGTCAGCTAACACTACAAGAAAATGTGTATTTGGCGACCGTTACTTCACGATGGTTACATGTTAACTGCCTTGGAATTAAGTACTAAAGCGGTTACTACAACGGTTACATAGACCGCTATTGAATATTGGCAAAACACAATGGTTACATTGCAACCGTCGTTGATTTCCAAGTCGACGGTTATTCCAGCGGTTCAGTGAAACCGTTGTTGAATTACCTCTCGACGATAGTAACTACGACGGTTGGATAACAGCCGAAACTCGCATATGGAGGCGGTTTGAACCGTCGTGAAATGACTTATGAACCGCCTCTGTATAACTCTTTTGTTGTAGTGAAATCACGTCTCTCGTAAAATAAACAAGTATTAGGATTATCTTTCTAAAAGCTAGAATCTTGTTATTGTGATTAAATTTAAGGGATTATTGTTTTTTATATTATAGGAGATAATTTTATCTCCATATAAAAATGTATAAGGCCTCTTCAGGACTATGTGAAGAAAAGAGGGAAAAAAAACATGAACCTCATGTATTTTATATGTATATAGGAGATAAAATTATTTCCTATAAGATTATAACATGAAAAATATTAATTCTTAAATTTAAATATAATTTTTTACTGATTATAGAAGCTCATTTTTGGCTGGGGTCAGCTGATAAGGCCTAGATAAGATTAGTCAGATCGAAAAGTGACGATGATTTAAGTAGAAAGAATTGTGCACTCTTGACGAAGCCGACTAGCTAGGTTAGAGCCAGATTTGATAGGAGGAGGTTCCATTTGTAGGACTGTTAAGAGGCAAGTGCACAAGGAGATTGTTGGTTGTGGGCCAACTCCTAGTTTAGCAAGCAAAGTAGGATCATATATAATTAGATTGAATCACGAGATTCATGACCCTTGTTGATGGGCTTGATTAAAGAGAGTTATGCCCTCACTGACTAAATCTTTTCAAAGTAATAAGCGTTGCATCGAACACTCAATGATTGTAAGTTACGTTGTAAATAAATTGTTCATGGACAAAGATATTACACTCTGGAAATTCTATTTTTGGGGACTACTACTTATTTTGCAAGAAATGGGTGAAGTATTCTTGGATTTTAGTTTTTGAAAAAATAAAAAATTGTGAGGGAGGGAAATGTAAATCTTCTTTACTTTGTTGTCGTAAAAATCAATAAAATTTCTAGAATATCACTAGGCAAAGAAAAAGTACAACAACCAAGGTAGAAAAATGTGATTTTAAAAGCTCCAAAAGGAACCGACAAGTTGCTCTTGCTCTCGTAAGAAAGGGAGTAGTTTAACACCAAAATGAGTTGCTGAAATTTTCGTAGTTGTCATGCGTGTGGATTCTGCAAGAAAATAGCCCGTGTAATATCATTATTGTTCTATCTAGTATACAAGAGAGTTGTTAATATGATACTTCTGGTTAATTTTGAATTTTATGATAAATGTTTAAGATAGTTATGTAAATAGCAAAAGTTGAATTAAAGATACAAAACAGAATTCCTCCAAGAAAATAAACTGGGAGGTAATGCATACATTTATTTTTATATAGATTAATCCATTTATAAAGTCGAATCATTATTATTGGTCGTGCTAGTAGTATTGATAAAGCCGCCACATGTTGATTGAAGCAAATGTCAAATTAAATAGGTTGACTTAATTAAATCCCGAATTTCTTCCACAGTTGGGTGCTGGTTCAACTATGGGCTACTAAAAAAATATGAAATACTCACTTGAATAGATTTAAGCCCCACCTCCAATTATTATAGCACAGAATTTCGAGTCCATTTTCATGGAACTTTATACGTCGAGGACATATTATTATCATTCAATGCTCAGAACATATGTCCGAAATATCGTCCTCGTCACACTTTTCAGTTTACAGGGAAATCATTCAAAATTGAAAACTCAGCCTCTCATTCAGGCTAAACAACTAGGCCCACATTGAATAATGACCAGCACCACATTCTATCCCCACCTACCAATTGAAAAATCAAGAATGAACGCAACTGTCTGAAAACTTTCTATAAAAGGGCCAAATGCAACCGTCCAGGGTCCCTTCGAGACAATAAAACAGGCACGTAACCTGCGAATTGACAAAGATACTACGCATTATGCATAGGTGCATGCGCTTCCTCTAGCAACACTTGTTTCTTTTAATTTATTATATGTACGCAAAAGTGAATATTCTAAACTAGAGAAAAACAAATCAATAAGAGAATAAAGCAAAAAGAAAAGAAGCAAAAACTAAAAGTGGGTAAAACAAAATCAAAAGTCGAAAATAATTTAAAAGAAGGAAAGACATAAAAGAAAAAGAAAAAGAAAAAATTATGGAAGGACCTCAGTGGGATTCTCTGCTCTATGTTACCCCAAAATATACGAAGCTACTCCCCCCATTCATTCTGTTCATCTTTTTTTTTTTTTTTTTTGTCGTTTTCACCTTTTCTTTTTCCTTCTTTACCTAAATAAAAAAATAAAATAGACCTATATGTGCATAATAATAATATTATTATGATATAATAACAACAAAATAACATTAAAAAAACAATACCAAAAGAGAGATGAAAAATATTTAATGACTACAAAGTCACGAGTTCCATCTTCACCGTCCTCCACTTATGGAATTAAACAAGCATAAGATAAACCAAAAAATTAGGCCTATGCAATAATCCATGCTTCAAGTCCAAAGGGCTCATGAGTGTGTCAGAGAATAATATAAACCATTAAAAAGACGTTCACCCAACACCTTAAGATTTTGGAGGTTGAAATGATTTTTTACAATATTGATTGACGAGTCAACTCGGGACGAGTCGTTGATGAGGACTAATGTCTTTGAGCAAACCCAAAACCTGCTGCATTGTGGGCCTCTTTGAAGGCAAATCGGCCGTACACAGGAAAGCAACTCGGAGGCTCTCAACCATCTCCCTCACCACCGAGTCACCACCGAGTCGCAACCTCTCGTCCAATACCCTAACTCCTTGTCCCTCTCTCCACGCCTTCCTCACGACAACAATCGTCTCTGCCGTGCCGGCCTTCCCCGTTAGCAGCTCCATCAACACCACCCCGAAGCAGTACACGTCAGCATCTGTCTCGCTATTCGGGTTCGGGTCGATTCGAAACCCGAAATCTGCTATCCGAGGCTTGAAATCATCGGCTAGTAAAATGTTTGAGGTCACGAGGTGGCCGTGCACGACGGGTTTCGACCCTGCGTGGTGGAGATACGCGAGGCCACGCGCTATTCCCACTGCGATACGATGTCGTGTCAGCCACCCTAATTTTTCTGGGGATCCTTCGACGACACCGTTTTGAATCTCCCACGTGTCGCCAGTCCAGTCCTCCACGTTGGTGTCCCCTGTTGGAAGCTCGTGTAGCCACCTTCCTAAATCCCCATTTGCCATAAACTCGTACAATAGCAGCTTCTCCTTGCCTGTTAATTTCACCAAAATATTCCCAAATAATTAATTTAAAGAATACAAATAAAAGAATAATAATAATAATAATCTCACTACACACTAATTTAACATAAGTTATACCAAATCATTAATTGTTAATTTTTTTGGTAAATCATTAATTATTAATTTCATTACATTTATTTTTGCTAATATGACAAGCGACAATAATTATATGGTTTTGTTAAAGGCATAAAATTAAAAAATAAAATTAAAAAAACAAAATATATTAAACTCTTTTTGTTAATAATTAACAAAAATATAAAAATAATAATAATTTAATGCATTCAATGTCTAAAATGTATTTAACCTTTTTATGTTTAATTAGAGGATTATTAAGATAATTAGTTAGAGTGATTTAATTTTTTTCTAAAATAAAAAGAAAAAGTACTTAATATCTTGAAATTAAAAAATATTTAATAATTTTTACTTTAAATTATTGATCAAACTAATAAATATTATTTTTATTTCTAATCATGTATTTTAAAATTACATGTTAACATAATCCTAGTCATATAGCAATTAATGCTACTTCATTATCCATTTTTTTTTAAATATCAATACTCAATATGAGTTTTTAAGTATTTATTATTTATTAATTATATTAATAAATTTTCAAACATTTATAATAAAGGTAATAATCAACAAATTGAATACAGTATTATATTGGTAACTTAAGAACTCCCTTTCCCTTGTTTATTATGTAGTAGTCTTTCTTCAATATAACCAAACTAAATTTCGATACATGAATTCAAATCTGAAAGTTGTAAGTTTGATCCATCAAGGTGGGACAACCTGGTTAAAAAATACTGCACGATCTAAGTAGTAATTTTTTGCTAATTATGGCCACTAAAAAACTTAAACAACGCGAAAAGTGCATACACTAATTTCCACGCACAATCATATCCAGCGATAATAGATTATTTGTTTTTCTAGGTGAAGAAATGGTGACAAAACACGTTATCGGACAGAACATTAGAAAAATTACAAAACCCGTGAAACCCATTAATGAGGAGCAGCAACTAAAAATCAAAACTTGTGAACTTTTTTCAGTACGGTACGCTTACCTGCAATGCAGTAACCGGAAGGGGACAACAAGTTGGGGTGTTTAAGCTTGGAGAGGTCAACGAACATGGCGACAGATTCATCATGATCAACGTCTCTGACATGTTCGAGTACCTTGATTGCCACGTGGAGGTCACCGGGCAGTACTGCCCTATACACGGGCCCACACCTTCCCTCTGCTAGCAGAGAGTCCTTGCCGAAGTGTGACGTGGCAATAATAAGATCCTTGAAGCTAAGGTTCATCAATGGCTTCTCGAACATCACCACCGGCGCAGACGATGGTTCCTTCAGGTCAGCCACCCACGTGGACCCTGACTCGGTCTCGAAAGCGAACGGTCCTGATTTTTCCACCATGTTCATGCCTTGTGGGACCGGTATTGAGATTGCCCATTTGCTCCTCTTGGAAATTTTCTTCCTCTTTTTTTGAATAATGCGGAGTACCATAATGGACAAGAGAATTAAAACAAGTGCTGATATTGCACAAGACACCGCAAGAATCAGTGTTTTGGATTTTGGTTTGGGATGTTTCTGATGAATGTCTTGTTTTCCTATGTGGGGTTGGAATGGTGGTTGATGGTTGTGAGTTTTGGATGTGGTGTTGTCGTAGGCGAAGTTGTTGCCAGCGTGGATGAAAGATGATTTGCTGAATTGCTTGAACTTGTTTAAGCTGATTGAAGAGTTGAAGTTGTTGTATGAGATGTTGAAGAATTTGAGGGAGTTAAGTGGAGGGAAATCAGAAGGGAAAGCACCGGTCAATGTGTTGTTTGATAAGTCTAAGTATTGAAGAGAGTGTATAGAAGAAATGGGTTTTATGTTGCCTTGGAGATTGCAGCTTGAGAGGTCAAGGTGTTGTAGCTTGGAGAGGTTTTTGAACCCTGAGAGGATTGTTCCTAGCTTGTTGTGTGAAAGGTCGAGGATTTTAAGGTTTTGGAAGCCAGAGAGTTGAACCGAATTGGTGAACCTGTTGTGTGAGAGATTGAGAATTTGAATGGATGAAAATAAGGTGTTTTCTGATGTGGGTTTTGAAGCAATAATGATGCTCCCTCCGAACCTGTTCCTTGAGAGATTCACTTCCAATAAGGTTGAACTTGACCAAAACCAGCTTGGCACATGGCCTTGCAGGGAATTCCCAGAGAGATCAAGAACCTGCAATTTGGACATGTTTCTCAGATAACCCCAGGAAATTGTCCCGCTTAGATTTTTGTGTGGAAGCACTATTCTGCTGATATGAGACTCTGAACACTTCGAACCTCTTGTCTGGAACCAGGTGGAAGCGTTGAACCCAGAGACAGATTTGAAAGCCTTTGATACCAAGCCCTGGTCTTTACTGTTGCATGAAGATTCCACGAGAGAAAACAGCGCTAGAAGAATCAAGAATCTGCAAAAGGGCTTCATTTTCTTAGCTCCACTGTCTCTGTTTTCAGTCCTAGAAAGAAAAGAAAATAAACAGAGGTGTTGGTCTGGTCAGTTGTTGTTGCTGTTAAGGTTCGGGGTTATAGTGAAGTGGGAAGCAACAGCATCGTGTTTTGACGGAGGAGTTAACGGCACTTGGAATAACAATTTAACGGAAGTTGAGAGAGAGAGAGGGTGTTGAGCGTTGACTGTTGAACTTGAAATAAAAGAGTTTTATTTTATTCGGAAAAATCTAAGAGAATGTTCAAGTTACACCCTTATAAATTTAAGAGTAAATACCATTGTTAGTCCTTGTCAATATCTACGAAGTTCTTTTCAGTCCCTGGTAATAAAAAAACACCAAATTGGTCCCTGAAATTACAAAAAAATGGCCATGTTAGTCCTTATGTCAACTCCCAAATATGTAGAGTGGCCCTTTTCTTGTACTTTCAGGGACCAATTTGGTCCTTTTTTATTGCCAGGGACTGAAAAGGACTTCGTAGATATTGTCAGGAACTAAAGAGGGTGTTTACTCTAAATTTAAAATCTCTTAACTGTTTATTGATCTTTATTGATCATTGATGATTGCTGATTTTATTTGCATATAACCGTTTCAATTTATTAGAAATGAGAATAGTTAAATCCAAGTAGAATCAACGATTAATAAAAGGGTGTACAAATTTTTAGACTTACACTAATGTAAATTGATCTTTCCCTCAATCAATAATATCTTCGTAAATAATTAAAAATGTTAGATTTTTTTATGTTTTTGTTGTGAGTCAACAAGGTTTAATAATTTAAATGACAATGTAAAGAAATATAACGTATCCAAGAAGCAGTGGACGAAGTGATTCTCAGAATCA
This sequence comes from Gastrolobium bilobum, assembly GCF_033153095.1. Classification (NCBI taxonomy): domain Eukaryota; kingdom Viridiplantae; phylum Streptophyta; class Magnoliopsida; order Fabales; family Fabaceae; genus Gastrolobium; species Gastrolobium bilobum. The sequence continues at coordinate 188,201 of NW_026896603.1, forward strand.
GAATAGTCATGGATGAAGAAATTCAGAATAATCACCAGAGAACAATTGTAGCTAATTTGATTGCTGCAATTCCATTTCAGTGTGTGCTTCATTTACTTTTAGACAAAGCAAGCGAGCTTAACTGGTTTAAACCAAGCCTAATTGATAATTGATTGGTATGGCTGAATAAACAAAGATTGTCAAATTTGGAGAGAGGTCAAGCACAAATTCGGACATTTAGCTAGTTGGTTGGAGAAAAACAAATCACATGCAAATTACTAAATTACAAAGACCTTGACTCAATAATTCTCGGTCTTCCACTTAACTACTTTAAGTCCTAATCACTCACGACAGCCTTTACGGTCCCCTTTCCTTGCTCCCTTCAGTTGATAAACTTTGCCATGTACACGTTATATGCACAAAGAAAGATATCTACAAGTAAAAGGAAGCAATAACACCCAATCAAAATGAATTCCCTTCCTATCTCTTGAAGCAGAAACAATTAATATCACAATATAACATATATATAAATAAATATATATAATAATAAACAAATTTACCTAAGAAAAATAAAAAATGAAATGGTTATCAGTACGAACTCCTATATGATGTTATTCAACATGCTTAATTTCTTTGATATTCTAAACCCAAATTGAATCCTCACTTTCTTTTAGCATACCATCGTCCTCCACACTTTATTTTGTTGTTGTTGTTGTTGTTGTTAATTTTAGAAATAGTGGTTTGAAAAAAGAATGTGGTATTCAAAACAAGCACGATATGGAAATTTCGTAAGAATCAATAGAACATGTCCGATTTCACAAAATGACAAATTACATGGTACATAATGAAATTAAGGTTGAAAGAAAAAGCATACGCGGGTTCAAAAATACAATATGATGAATTTGGAAGTTGGCAAGTAGCTTGCTCCACAAATTCCAGATGCTACAGGCCCCCTCAGTCCCTCACCTGCTCTGGCACGTGGTCTTGGCTTCTTTCTTTTGCCGTTATATACTGATTACATGTTAATACACTATGTTTGGAATCGTTTTGGAGGGTAAGTTAAGTGGATAGGGTTAACCACCAAAGCTCGCCCATTTAAACCAAAATTCCCCAAGGGCATGATAACTCACTTTGGATATAATATTAAACTTAGAGACTTAATTATATTTGGGATAATTATTATAAATAATATAGCAACCTACACTCGTACCTGAAAGTTGATTCATCAGTGTGGCTGAGCAGGAGTTGTTACGCCCCACTATACTAAAATCGACTTTGGGATTGGTAGTGAAACTGTGAAAGAGCAGCATAGGAGCAACTAATACAAGGTGTAAAGGAGTGTTAGGTTTACCCCACAAAACGCTTAACATATATAACCACAATGCTTTAATGTACATTAAAACCAAAATATCTATTGAACAAAAAATTCATATTCATATACATTAAATTTAAAAACCTCTCATGCATGCAGCACATAGGTAAGATAATTAGTATCCATTAAAATTATATTTCCACCCATTCAGCAACCAAGAATTGTGGGTCAAAATAGAAACTCATATTAAAAATTAATTGAACATCATCTTAGTTAGACTAATTTCTCTTGTTGGGTTGTCTTCTGTTTTACAACTTCAGTTCCTAGTTATATAGAAGAGTTGTAGTACCGAATATATATATATTTGGAGAAGAGTACCAAATAGGCAAATAGTTTCTTTCAGTTCTGTAACAATACCTTGGCGAATATATAGAGGCCCTTGTACTGCTGAGACTTTACTAACACTAACACAGCAGCTGCACCAGGGAATGGATACACAGCACAAAGGCACTAGATCTAAGCCTACTATTTTTTATTTCTGGTGTGTAATTCATCCTAAATCATGAAGCAAATATATTTTCTCAATTCATGTATTAAATCAACGCTTAATTGTTCCCAGCAACCTTGTAATGCTAGAAATCTACAGTCACATGAATCTATTATCAAGCTCACATTGATTTAATTTGCACTATGTCTATACGTATGTAAATTTGTCCTCAATTGAAGAAATTAAAAGGTGACCAGATCCTCCGTTGGAGAATGCTTACTAAATGAAACAGCAGCCTTACAATTCTTTTGAATCTGTCATCTGGTCATGGTTCAGAGCTGATCTGGATAAATATCTAGGCCCATATATATGAAGAAAGACTCCAGGGGCGTTTGGTAGACGAAATTTCATTTTTATCCGGGAATCACGATTTTTAAGAATATGATAGGAAGATGAGTTTTATGGGAATGTTATCAAAAAGTTGTTTGGTAGACTAAAATATTTTCGGAAATATTAGGTTAATTTTCTTGATACTATATTTAGTTGTATTAAATTTTTCCTTGCCATAGAAATCATAGAATACCACCTCTTGGATGGTATTCTTGGATGGTATTTTTTAAAAAAATTACACACAAAATAAAATTCCGAGAAAATTTTAAAAATCTTGTACCAAACGTGGGTAAATACGATTACCACTTTCAGTTTTTCGGAAATCCTAAAAAAAACCTTGTATCAAACGCTCCCTAACGTCAACAAAAGCTGCTTGCCGTGATTGCCTTCACCTTCAAGAGAACAGCTCATGCTACAGTTGCTATTATATCTCGGCAAGCTTCTCGGTAAAACTTAATCACCAAGAATATTTCACCTCCATGGAATTTCTGCAAACATTATCTCCAAGCCACCCACAAGAACCAATGAAGACAATTTACCGCCTCACAAGAGCTACTAACTTGGGAAGCATCTCCCCACCAAGCTGCTCATTCCCCTGCTATAAATACCAATGTGCCAAATTAAGGTAGATATCTTCTTCTACGTAATAAAAACCTACTTGAACCAAATCTGATTTGATTGTCGGAATGTCTTGCAGGTACACTCTCCACCTTGTTTCATTGAAGACCCATGGGTTAAAGCTGCTCCAACTGCAGGCTACACCAACTCAAGGCAATTCTAGGTCATTTGTGTAGAGGAAGATCAAACGATTAGCCCAAATTGTAAAACTGGTTCTGATCAAGAGGGTTGAGGTGTGAGCAATTTCTCTTCACTGTCAAAATTTTCTCAATCTTGCACAACTAGTGATAGAGTAGCAAAACGGGATTTAGGTAGATCTTACGTTCTACCTCTGAATATGTCACATTTTTCGATTGAACAATTAAACTGCTATGAGATTCTTTTGAACTCTGTAAAAACATTATCTTTAAAGAATGTCATTCCAGCCCGGTAACTCATCATGCAGATTATTAGCGGTAGGAAACCCTCATATCTGGAAATCAGTATCATATGTATTATGTACGCCCACGATTTCACTATGAACTACCATGAGCATTCATTTTCAAGAATCCCTGAGTTTCAAGGTTCTATTCCTTTTACCTTTTTAACTTCTTGTTTATTCTGCTTGATTGTGTGTTATTTGTTGATTTTAAAGGAAAGAATCCCTTACGGTCAAGGCAATAATAATTTAGGATTATTTCTGAATGGATATTTAATTTATAGAGGGGCTTTAATACACAGATTTCATCTCTTTTTGGTTGACAACAGAACACCAATCTCACTTCTATTAATAATAAACAAAAAGATGATTCTAGTCTCATAACTAACACTGTCCTTTCAAAGACACAATTGAAAGTAAAATAAATCCAATGACAAAGACCAAGAGAACATAGCATAGATTCAGTGAATGAAGACTGATGAAAATTTGAAATTAACATTTTAACTTTGTTTTATATCAAAATAACCTAGCTGTGATCACCTTTAAAATATTGCATTGCATGTTCTTTGAGAACTAAGATTTCTCTCCTTCAAATAACCTAGCATTTAGACATGCCTTGATAGACTGGCCTAAAAGACACCAAATTAAAGGTCTAAAATCTGAGCTTGATATAGCATAAAAACTTGAGAGGTCGTTACTATCATAACTCTGGTATGGTCCAAGAAGTAAACCAAATGCAATTTGTAGAAACGCCATCAATTATTTTATTCAAGCATCACAACAGAAGTATATTACATACACATGCAGTTGATAAACATTATTTTTGGAGAGAAGGGCATATAATTAAGTAGTAATATGCCCAAGTCCAAAACAGCACTACAAAATGGCGTTGCTTAGAGAAACCTTTAGGTTTCAAAAGGATGAGCTGTTCATCCTCTAATCCACTATATGTCCGAAGATAAAAGTGGCGAAGATGATGAAACCATTTTGATTGGGAAACCACCAGCAAAATTGATCGCACATACCCCATTAGGCCACTCATCTGTAACGTTCCTTCTGATAAGGAGGTACCCTTTCTCTCCCCAGTCTTTTCCCCACGAGTTTTTAACAATCCAATAGTCTTCACCGTCCATGGAATCATAACCAACGATTAAAGCAACAAGAGTTGTAAATGTTGAATTCTTTGTGCAGAACTCACCATCATAGATTCCCTGATCAAGTGAAAACAACAATTCACAATCTTTACTAGCACAACTATATACCCAATAATCACTGGCTTTGTTTTTGTGTAATGGATAAGTGTACTTACACCAGCATAAAACTGAAGGCCAGTTGCATCCAAACTCACACTAACAGGCTGCTTACTGACACTGCACAAGAGACCTTCTTCTGAATTAAGCACAGCTCCAAGGTTTTCAATACTAACAACCTTTTTTGCATCCTCCTTCAAGAAAAAATAAATAAAAAAAATTGACCTTGAATTAGCTATACGAAAAGAAGATCTAAGCTAGTTAAAATGTTTGAAAACGAAATTTTTATTCTGAAAAGGAAAGGCTAGTAGTAGAAAAAGAAATTAACCAGACCTTGCAAGTACCATTTTGAGCTATGTAAGGATAATTAGCTTCAGTATCAATCCCACCATTGTCTATAACCCAACCAAATGCATTGAAGTAAAATCCTCCAGCACAACCATTGCTAGCAGGGTCACAGTCCACGAGTTGTTGTGCAGATAGGCTGATAAGTTTACCCGTAACTATTTTATTTATTCCTTCGATGGCCCCAGAGACAGAGAAAGCCCAATGGCTAACTAATAAAATGACATGTTAAATCAGTACCAAAAACTTGCATACTTAGCTAATATTGCATAAAGAGAGTATACTTTTGCATAAAACACCCATCATTTAGTGCATTTTTAACTTATTTTGAAATAAAAACAACTTTATTCTATCTAAAACTAAATTTTAAACTACATACATCCTTTACTGTTATATACAATGAAAATGAAGAAAGAAGATGCTAATAATGAAAAAGTATTTTTGAAGGAGGGATATAATAAAATCTTACGGCAGTTTCCTTGGTCTCTAACTTCAGTAACAGCTCCCTTTGCCGTCCAATTCACAGAAGCAGGAAGATTCTCACAAGAGTCATCATCATCCTTCAGGTTCCTAATGTTGTCCCAGTTGGAGGGCATCTTTATCTCTTGTGTGTATGTTTTCTTGAACTCCTCAGGACTCATATCAGCAAACTTGTTGAGACCAAAACGATATTGAAATGGTGACTTTCTCTTTGCATTCATCTCATTGATATACCTCAAATTCCTTTGGAAAATCTGCAATCTGTTTGCCTTCTCCCCTGAGTTTCCATACTCTCGCCCGTGCTCCTTCTGCCACAGCTGAAACAGTTCAAACACTTGTTCCTCTGAAGAAGAAGAAGAAGAAAACCTGTCTAGCTGATCATACCTTAAAATGGAGCACTCACTAGGCGTAGTAAGGGAGAGACAAATGAGGGAAACATGGAGGAAGAAAAGAAGAAACAACTTGGTCATCTGGAAAATCAACGTTTACACAGATGTGTTACCAAGTGTTTGTATTCGTTATAATCCTTGTATAGATGTGTCACATATATAATGAGTAAGGGATGATTATTCTGCTTCATGAACCAACCTAAGGGAATTTATTATTGACCATATAGGAACATTTATCATGAGTGTTGTTATTTTATTTATTATTTTGGTGGTCCAATCAATTTTGTGTGTGGTCACAAGTATTATTGTTGTTTTATACCCCTAGATTTGACATTATTGTAATTTAATTCCCACGAGTTTCACATGTAGGAAGGAAAATCTGATGATGTTACGTATTATAACTATGTACTATGGGTAGTATACTAGTACATAGTTACATTTTTTTTGCAAACCAAATTTCTTTCCTGTAACATGACGGATTGAACCTATGTATATATATAATTAATGAGTTTATTGTGAATAAATAATTAATTAATGAGTTTGATTTGAAAAATGATAATCATTGATTGGCGAAAATCAACGGTTAAGATGTGGTAGTAAGATTATTTGGTTATCACAATATCCTATCCCTATATATATATATATATATATATATATATATATATATATATAGGAAAAAACATTTCTCCGACAACTTGAGATAAGTTTATCTCCGGCCACCCCAAAACTACGTCGTTTTATTTATTTATTTCCTTATATTAATTGATTCACCTTTGAATGATTATGATTCCCTTTTTCTCTATCTTCCTTCATCACTATTGATCCATCTTTGTACGGTTATGATTTAGTAGCCGGAGATAAAATTAAGAAATGATAAGCCCATATATATATATAGTAAGGATATTCTTACACCAGTGTGAGGGTTAGAAGTCTTACACTCAATCTGGATCATTGATCCACTTGTATCCAATGGCTCACATCACTAAAAAATTAGAGCCCTTAAATATAAGTGGAATCAATGGTCAAGATTGAGAGTGTAATTTACACTGATATAAATTGATCCTGGCCCATATATATATATATATATATATATATATATATATATATATATATATATATATATATATATATTATATATATATGGCTTTAATATTTCTATAGTGAATACCTATGAAGCACCGACACTTCAAAAATCCTGACGTGTCGTGTCCGACACTTCTCGACACTCATCGACACTCCGGCACTCAAATACTTATTGCAAAGACTCAAAAAGGGTTCAAATGTTACATTACGTTGCATTTTGAATTCCAACTATTAGATTCGTTGAATTACGATTACCATTTTATTGAGTTTAATATAAACATTTGAGATATCTTACGTTTCTTTACAAAACTAATGGGTATTATAAGGGTAGCTTTATTTTTTTATTAAACTATTGAAAATTAAATATAATATACACTATATAAATTAAAAATATTATATAGTATCAAAACGTGTCCTAACGTGTCGAAATTTAATATTTTTTAGAATTAACGCGTCGGAGTATCGTATCGTGTCGTATCCCGTGTTCCGTGTCGGTGTCGGTGCAACATAGGTGAATACAGATAAGTTATCTCTATTCACTACCAAAATGACGTCGTTTTGAGTTGAAAGATTAAAAAATTATAATGATAAAGACTATTATAATCTTAGAATAAATTATAATAACAAAAGCACATTGATTTCTGCTCCAAAACAACGTTGTTTTGAGCTCAATGCAGATAAGTTATCTGCATCACTGCAGATAAAATGAACCCTATATATATAGGAAAAAATATTTCTCATGTCACTTGAAATAAGTTTATCTCAAGCCACACACTTATATGCACTACAGGTAGTACATAGTTATAATGTTAAAGTTACTTCTTTTTTCTCTCTCTACGTCATCACACAAGTTCTGAAAAATGTATCAAGAGAAAGAAAAAAATAATTTTAATATTATAACTATATACTACCTGTAATACATAATTATAAGAAGTGACTTGAGATAAATTTATCTCAAGTGGCTGGAGAAATATTTATCCTATATATATATATATATATATATATATATATATATATATATATATATATATAGACACACACACACAAGATCTTTGACACAGGTGTCAAACTTTAAAATTTGACATCAAATCCTAACCGTTGATTTTTGTCAATTAACGGTAATCAATAATTAATTAATAAGTTTGATTCCTAATAAATAATAATCGTTAATTAGTGAAAATCAATTATTAGAATTTGGTGTTAAATTTAAAAGTTTAACACCGATATCAAAATTCTATCTCTCACACACACACACATATATATATATATATGAGGTAGGATTTTTTGACACCGGTGTCAAATTTGAAGTTTGACACCTCATCTGAGCCGTTAGATAAAAAAGATCAACGCCTCTGATTTAACGGCTCTCAGATGAGGTGTCAAACTTCAAATTTGACACCTCATCTGAGAGCCGTTAGATCGAAAAAGATCAATGGTGTCACATGCTTACAAATCAGAGTCGTTGATCTTTTTGGATCTAACGACTCTCAGATGAGGTGTCAAATTTAAAATTTGACACCGGTGTCAAAGTATCCTACCTCTCTCTATATAGAGAGAGGTAGGATACTTTGACACCGGTGTCAAATTTAAAATTTGACACCTCATCTGAGAGTCGTTAGATCCAAAAAGATCAATAGTGTCATATGCTTACAAATCATAGTCGTTGATCTTCTTGAATCTAACGGCTCTCCGATAAGATGTCAAAATTCAAATTTGACACTGGTGTTAAAGGATCCTATCTCATATATATATATATATATATATATATATATATATATGAGCTAGGATATTCTTACTACCCATTTTTTTTACTACCACCTCACTACCACTTTAATCACCATTGGATTAGAGAAAAAGTTGAATGAAGAGAGAGAAAAAAAATAACTTTTGAATTCAATGGTGATTAAAGTAGTAGTGAAGTGGTAGTAAAAAAAATGGTAGTAAGAATATCCTACCTATATATATATGGGGCAGGATATTCTTACACCGGTGTAAGAGTTAGGAGTTTTACACTCAATCTTGATCATTGATCCACTTGTATCCAATGGTTCACATTACTAAAAAATTTGAACCCATAGATATAAGTGGGATCAATGGACAAGATTGAGAGTGTAACTTACACTGGTGTAAAATGATCCTGACCCTATATATATATATATATATATATATATATATATATATATATATATATATATATATATTATTAACATATCCAAATCCATTTAACATACATATATTATTAACATATCCAAATCCATTTAACATACGGGTTAAATGCATCAAATAATGTTACCAAAAAAAATGCATCAAATAAGTTTACCAAAAAAACAAAAAATCATCAAATAAAGGGATAAATGAACTTAATGGTTACGACTTACGAGAACATTATTAGTTTTCTTATAATTAATATTTTTTTATCAAATTGAAACTTATATGACATTAACCATAAAAAAATAAATTAAATAAATATAACTAGTTAAGTTATTTTTTTAACTTTAATAATTAATATTTTAAATTTTCAGTATTATGATTGTATTAAAAATATTTTCTCAACTCACATATCTAAATAGATGACTGGTGTTTGTTTCAATTTTTTAAGTGAAAAATGATATATAATAAATTAATAGCCCTCAAGTAATGTCAAATCTAAGCTTTTTAAATAAATCCGAATTTCTCATTCTAAAATAAAGTCACAACAAACCTGAACTTTTAAAGCAGAGTCATTTTGTAATACCACTTCTGAACTTCCAAATCTAAAGCGAAGTCAACAAATTCAAGTTTCCGAAAAATAAAATAAAATTGTATTTTAGTAATGAAATGAATTTATTTTTAGAATTTTAACAGTTTTAAATGTTGTTAATAGTTTTTATTTTTTATTTTGAAGTTTTAATAACTGTGTTATTGTTGGCTAACATTGTTAAAAATAAAAAACATAACTGCCTAATGGGCCAGCCCATAGGTTAAATGGATTGGTATGTTTAACTCACAAACAAAGTAGGTTGAGATATCTCCAAAAAAAAAAAAAAAAGAGTAGGTTGAGATAAGCTTAAACCAACCAACAGTTTTTTAATAATAATTTTTATTTTTATTTTTTTATTTTATTTTTTTACATAGGGCAAAAGCCTAAAACAGAAATAAACTTAGGGATTGTTTGGTATAGAGATTTTAGTTGGAATGATGAGAAAGTGGAATAAAAAAAATTTCTTTACCATATTTGATATGAGGAAAGTGTTGAGATATATAGTCTCACATTGGTTAGATGTGCAACTAATATGGAGTTTATAAGGCCTTCGGCACTCCCACCCTTTGAGTTAGCTTTTGGAGTGGTGTATCCCAAAGGTTCTTAACATGGTATCAGAGCTTGAGCTCTCGTCGCCTCTCACTTTAAAGTGGAATTAAAATAAAAAAAAACACAAAAGGTAAACTAAAAATTGGGCTTGTGGAATTCCACGTTCTACCCAGAGGCCTTGCGTGAGGGGGCTTGTTGAGATATATAGTCCCACATTGGTTAGATGTGCAACTAATGTGGAATTATGTTCACTTTCTGTTAAGAACTTTTGGGATACACCACCCCAAAAGCTAGCTCAAAGGGTATATAGTCCCACATTGGTTAGATGCGCAACTAATTTGGAGTTTATAAAGACTTGGACACTCGTATCCTTTGAGCTAGTTTTTCGGTGGTATATCCCAAAGATTCTTAACAGAAAGTGAACATAATTCCAGTAAAATTATTTCTCCATCGTTTCCCTTTTCAACTACTAAACACACCTAAAAAAGAATCCAACCCGGAACCCAGGCCATGTATTTTTTTTTCCATTAACTCGGAATCTGAATATAATATTTGGAGACCAAAATACCCCTCATTCTTACGTTCATGTTAATGATATTCATGCTTGCAGAGAAGCTACTGACTAGTTGTTGTGTAGTATCGTTATCTACATACCTTTGAAATCCAGCTTCAATTAACATGTCTTCAAATTTTAGGCTTATGAAATCTCTTGGACAATTCTCCAACACAAATTTACAATAAAATAAAATAAAAATTGACCAACATCAACACAAATTTAACGATATTTTTAACATTTTATCATTTCAATCATTAGCTTTTAATTGAACGTCATATTTCCAAAATTAAAGTTAAGGGAAATACCCATATATAATTTTATTCCGTCAATAATAATTAAGAAAAAAATTGTTAAGAATTTTTTTAAAAAATAATTAAATTCAAGAGCAAATAAAAAAAGAAGTGAAATAAAACATTTGAACCTGGACTGACTCAGCCAAAACATCAAAGCCCAATTTAAATTCTTTCACTCTGCTTCTATGGGTATTTTGGTAATTTTATTTTAGATTTCCATCAATATTTTTCAATCAACCAAACATGACATCATTAAAATTAACCCAACTTTTCTGGAAAAATTTTGGCCAATCAAACACATTTTTGTAACTTATCTGGGATAAAAAAATTCTTACCAAATTTTCAACTATCTTTTTTTTCTGGTAAAAAAAAATTTCTCATACCAAACGCTTCCTAAAATTCCAAAGTACAAGAATCAAAAGCAAATTTAGTGAGTCAATTCAATGAGTTTGACCCGTTTTAACGAGGTTAACATAAGAACAAATTTATAATAAGATTTTTAATTGCTTATTTAACAAGAAATCCCTCAATGTATATAAAAAAAAAAAAAAGTTCCTTAATTAGAACCCTGGTCATACAATTATATGAGCATAAATTTAATTAGCGAGCCAATCTATTTTAGCATGTCATCAAGTATTCTTTGAGACCTCTTTATATCAATAGTTATTGATTCCACTTTTCATTTTTATCTAGTTTTTCTTTTTATTTTTCTGTCTGCCTTTCTTTTTTGTTTTTGCTTTTCTTTGGTTCCTACCATACTTTGCGTAAAGAGTAATGCCCTGAGATAAGAATAATGTTGATTGCTTCAACATTGACAATGATATTATGATCCAATCATGGAGGAAGAGGAGTTGTCCATTGAAGAGGGTGGGCGTGGGTGCACTTGCTACTTTATTTGCCCAATATTTCCTAAGCATCAAATGTTCTCCACCTTCATGTCATTGTCCTTGATTGCTTTTTATTATTATTATTATTATTTGATTTATGGATTATTCATACGAAAGGATAACGAGTTTTAAAATTATTGAAAAGTCACGCTCATGCATGTAAAGACTAAATTCACCCGAATTTGTTTTATTTTTTTCAGTAAAATCACGACGTGCACTTTATTTGCAACCCATGCATGCACTACTAGAAAAAAGTTTTATTATTAACAGAATTTATCATCGAAAAATATTCCGTCAAAAATAATAATAGAAATTTTGATAGAAATTCAATTCCATTGAAAATATAAACGAAATTTTTTTTAACAAAAAATAAATTTTATCAAATTTTTTGATGAAAATTAAATTTCATTAAAATTTTCTGTCAATTTTTTTTTGATATAATTTATTGTTATAAAAAATTATTGACGGACAACAAATTCTGTTATCAAAATTTTATCAAAAAATAAAAAACTGCTTAGAGTAGTTACGATCGAGATGTACTTAAGAAAACTACGAATACCTTTCTCTAGAATGTTATCAAAATGTCATATGATCTCCCCAATCCTTTTTTTTTTCCCTCGACATCTAGCACTGGTGGCTTATTCCTTTGGTGTTGGATTTCCTTTTATTTTGACGATAATTTAGCACTAATTACAAGGTGATTTTAAGAAATTTTGAATTCTTACAATCAGCGACAGGAAAAAAAATTTATGTCCGCATATTTAGTGACGGGAGTTTGTGCTCCCGAATTTTTTTTTGTAAAGATAGTTTAGATTAACGCTTTATACAAGGTTATGAACTCGTTCATAATCTAGTTGCTTTCATGAGAAGTTGCAGGCAATAGTTTGACCAATCATTCCCCCTATATCTTACTAATATTCCAAAACAAATATTAGAATATATTCCGGTACATTCATACATCATCATTCTATTTTATAATGGTGAATAAAAAAGTCAACACTACCTGTACAGAAGGCAAGCGAAATCACAGTGAAGGTCTCGTCTCTAGAGATTAACTTATTTGAGAATATCAGACCTACAATCAATCCTCTCTTTTTAGAAAAAATGAAAAAGAAAACAAAGGATGAAGAGAGCATGGGAATGGGTACGTGACAGGAGAGAAAGAATAAGTTTTCTCTCTAATCAATTTGCATTGCTACGTTATTTTAATCATCTCTGTACGTTGCTACGTTGCTAACTAATATAAGAGTAAATACTATTTTTGGTCCCTAACGAAAAATTCGCTCCCTACTTTATAAGTCCCTTACAAAAATTAGTGACCTGGTCCCTATAAAATTCAAAGTGGACACATTTTAGTCTTTTTGAGCAACTAATGTGAGTCTTTTTTGAATTTATGAGGGATCACGATTTTAACTAAATTGATCCACTTTGAATTTCTTAGAAACTTTAAGACTAATTTTTTTTTATAAGAAACTAAAATGGAGATCATATTTTTTGTTAAGAACTTAAAAAATATTTACTATTATATAAATATTGAACCAAAAAAAAAAATTAAAATCTTATGTCCGCACTTGCGGACAAGTGCAGCCACCTAAGTCCGCCTCTGCTTACAATACACATAAATTATACCCACATAAAACTTAATTTGCGAGTAAAGTACATCCCATGGCATTCACTTGGCCGGTGTAAGTGATTTTTTTGAAAACTTTACACTTAAACATTCGATTGTATTTTTTTATTAAGAGTACATGTTTAAAACAAATAATAAAAGGAGGCGAGTCACAATACACATTAAAGTAGAATATTTGTGTGCAGTATTGTTATGGACCGACACAGTGTGCTTCAAAAGTGGACACATGATCCAGCCCAAATTCACCCACTACTAAGTATGTATTTGGTATAAGAGAAATTTTTGTGTGTTTGAAAATCGTGATTTTCAATAATACAATGAGAAATCCAATTTATCGGGAATGGTATAAAAAAGTTGTTTGGTAGATATAAATATTATTGGAAATATTTAATAATTTTACTGAGTATATGTTTGGTTGATAATAAAATATTATTGGTAATATATGATGATTTTACGAAAGTAACCTTAATTTTTCAAAACAGCATACTTCAACGGACTTGATGTGAGCTGGGGTATTTTTGTCTCACAATTTCTTTTGCTGCTTTCCCTTGATGTTAGATTCCACAGTACCATATATTTGTGGTAATCTGAAATGAGAGTTTTTTTTGTAAATCAGATTATTAGTAAACGAAAGTTATTGGAAAAATGATTCTATTAACTCAAACCAAACATGACAATTCACGTTTATCAATATAACTTTACCAGAAATACCCTGTATTAAACACGCCCTTATAAAAGTTGTAATTTTCAAATTCAGGTACACTCTATCATAGCTATTATTACTGTGAACACACATCACCTTCGTCTAACTCTCAGTCTCCTATTATGTACAATGATCTACTACAACCAATAGTCACCATCGGTCATGCATCCAATATTAACCTTTGATCCTCATGGACCAAGCAATTACAGACTAAGCAATTTTATGTTTTTTTTTTTTTTTGGGTGGAGAGCAATTTTATGTTTTAATTTATATTATATAATCACATCAATAATTATTAAAAGTCCTACTTTATTTCAATTTGTTTTTTGTATAAAGTTTTTCAAAGGCTAAGTGGTCAACAGAATGTTAAATTAATTTAATATTATAAAGATCAATATCAAAATAGAGAAATAAAGGATTATTGGAGGAGTTATATTGACAAATTTTTTTTCTTACAAACTACAGTAAGTCTGACCTCAATCAAAAGTGTATGACTAGTCAGACTTAGTGTAGTTTGTAAATTTGTAAGAAAAAAGTTTGTCAATATAACATTCCCCAAAGATTATATATGTTGGGTCCCATACCTTATCTAGTTTTGATGATAACAAACAAGTGAAGTCAAGTTATCTAATAATTTGTTTAGCTTTTGAAGATTTATCGTAAGATTTAATATGTGATGAATTATGAAAAAGTGAATGCAATAAAATTTGGAAATGGATCCTCTAATGTGAAAAAAAACATGACATAGTCATGTGAAAAGATCACAACCATACAAAAGTAAATCAACGGCTATGATTTTGTAACTACCTATTTTAATATATTTTCTCTCTCCTCCTTTATTACCATTGATCTACCTTTGTATGGTTATGATCTATGTTGCACCGACACTGACACGAGACACAGGATACGACACGACACGACACTCTAACACGTTAGTTCTAAAAAATGTTAAATTTCGACACGTTAAGACACATCTTGATATTATATAATATTTTTTATTTATGTAGTGTATATTTTATTTATTATTCAATAATTTATTAAAAAAATAAATCTAAACTTATAATACCCATCAATTTTGCAAAGAAACATAAGATATCCCAAATATTTATATTAAACTAAATAAAATCGTAATCATAATCGTAATTTAACGAATCTAATAGTTGGAACTTAAAATGCAAGTAACCTTTGAACCTTTTTTGAGTCTTTGCAACGAGTATTGGAGTGTCGGGGTGTCGGTGAGTGTCGAAAAGTGTCGGACACGATACGTTAGGATTTTTGAAGTGTCGGTGTTTCATAGGTTATGATTTCCCACATAACATGGTCATGTGATTTTTCACAGTAGAGGATCCGGATCGATAAAATTTACATGAAATCACGGAGATTAACTTTGCAAGATAAAATCCTGGATTACATGTAATAGATGGATGATGTGAATACGTGGTTACATTATTTAAAGTTTTGAAAATTAAGGATGGAAGATAAAAAATTTAATAATTTTAATCTATATAAATTTTTAAGCTTTGATTTTTCATTTGAAAAAGAAAAAGTTAATTTAAAATGTTAAATTTCTTTTAGAAAAATTTAATTTAATTTTATTTAACTTTTTGAAAGATTTCTTAAAAAACGTGATAACCTTGAAAAACAAATTTAGTTCAAAAATTTAGAAATTTTCGTTGTAGCTAATTTTGAGTATCATTTTGTGAGTATTTCTTCAAGTGAGCATTTAAGAGAAAAAATGTATTACATGTATTGTGAATATTTCTTCTTAGACACATTCAAAATAATTTGGCAACCAAGGTTTGAACAGATATATTGAGTTCACCTCTTAGGTTTGATTTGTACATATCTGTTTATTGATTAGAAGCATGTAAGAAAACTTTTAAATTATTCTTTTGTGGTTTTGTTCTTGTTTTAGCTATTATTAGGCAATAAGAGCAATTATTATCTAGTGATAATTGGGGACTGTAATTTTGTGATTAGAGTTAAACTGAAAATGTGTTTTGCAATTGCCGGAATCCAGCAACAAGGGCGCAATTTACTTAGTTAATTGGGGTGCCCAAATCTTGAGGTAGATTTGAGTAAATTATTGTATAAAGGTAGAATATGTGCTAATCTTTCAATTTGAATTGAGTTTGGCTTATTGTTGTAGATTTGTCTCTCACGATAGATGTATCTAATGTTGTCAAAATCAAATTTCTACTTAGAAATGGAAGGGGATGGTAGAAACGAAAATCATAGAAATGACATGAAACATAAAGTTTCTACTTTTTAAGATTAAGATGCAAAATTTTATATGTGAGAAAAAAGTATCTAATGTAACTTTAAACAACTTTGTCTAATGTTTATCGAAACGACGTCGCTTTGGAGTTGAAAAATTAAAAAATTAGAATGATAAGACCTGAAATAAATTGAAATTACAAACACACCATGATTTTCGTCTCAAAGCGACGTCAATTCTAAGAACATTAGATAAAATTATCTAAAGTAACTTGAGAAAAAATGAACCTTTTATATATATATATATATATATATATAATTTACATAAGCCACTACTCAAAATTCAATAAATAACTTCATATTTAAAACATATAAATTATATAACTGTACGAGTCATAAGCCCAAAAACACAAAAAGAGATCTTTCATTCTACTTGAACATTGGTTTGGAAGAAAGAAAGAAAATTATAAATACTGAAAATTCAAATTCGTCCTTGAAAACTGTTGGTCGAAATGGCACACTTAGAAGCCAAAAATCAAGTTGAAACTTCAAATAACTATCGTCAATTTTTATATACATTCACGGTCTAACAAATCTTTAAGCCTTGACTCAAGAAAGCATCATCGAAAAACTTACCTATAAGAGAAAAGAGTTGTTGCAGTTTTGAAAACAGTAGCTCGAAGTGGAAGAAGATGACTCCGCTCGAAGAGGAAGATGGAAGAAAAGGTTTGATTTTGAGAAAAAGATAGTCAAAGTGGAAGAACCAAAGAAGGCTACGCATTCTAATTTGGGGAAATAAGGTTTTATGGGTTAAAAGTTGGTTCGATTTATTTTTTTGTCTAAGTAAAAATGTAAAAATTTATGTTTCTACTGTCTTATATTGACATGTAATATTTTAGTAAAAACGTATAAACATATGTTTCTGTGAGCTAAGGCTACACCAACCGTAGCAAGTGGATCCGACACCATGTCTCAACCCAAAACCTTAAGGCATTGAGTTCATGGGTCCATTCACTTATATACTCTTCACTTAGCCCATTATCAACCAATGTGGGACTCATCACACTTGAATATCCCAACAATCTCCCCCTCAAGTGTGAAACCCAACATTGATATGCTCCCCTCAACCGAGTACCCCAAGCGCAAAGTACTCGACCCGCCTCCTAGCCAATCACCAGGCTAGCTAGAGCCCAACTCGGCTCTGATACCAATGTCAGGCAGGTCCAAGGGGAAGCCCGTGGCGGGGGGCCACCACCAATGAGCTAAGGCTACACCAACCGTAGCAAGTGGATCCGACACCATGTCTCAACCCAAAACCTTAAGGCATTGGGTTCATGGGTCCATTCACTTATATACTCTTCACTTAGCCCATTACCAAACAATGTGGGGCTCATCACACTTGAATATCCCAACAATCTCCCCCTAAAGTGTGAAACCCAACATTGATATGCTCCCCTCAACCGAGTATCCCAAGCGCAAAGTACTCGACCCGCCTCCTAGCCAATCACCAGGCTAGCTCGAGCCCAACCCGGCTCTGATACCAATGTCAGGCGGGTCCAAAGGGAAGCCCGTGGCGAGGGGCCACCACCAATGAGCTAAGGCTACACCAACCGTAGCAAGTGGATCCGACACCATGTCTCAACCAAAAATCTTAAGGCATTGGGTTCATGGGTCCATTCACTTATATACTCTTCACTTAGCCCATTACTGTAAGAACCCGCACCGTTAAATAAATAATTTAATTAGTTAATTATGTGAAATTAGGAAATGATTCCATAATTGACCCTAATAATTATTATGAGGCTTTAATAATTATAATTAGTGAGTTATAATGCTGAAAGTCTCTTTTCGGAAGAAAAGTGCAGATACCGGTTCTGCTAGTCGTTATAAATGCGTACCGAAAAAAGTATCCCGAAAAATTATAATAAGTGCATGATAATTACTAGACTAATATGTAGGACTTGTAAAACGAGTTTCAAGTCCAAATAATGAGAAATGGTGCTAGAAACCGGTACTGACTTTGAAAAGCGCGTACCGGAAAGGTGCTCCGAAAATTATAAGAAAAATATGATAAATCTTGTAAAATTGAGTAGGTTCAGAATCCTAAGTTTGGGATTAAAATACTAAGCGTAGCTATTGTTGTTAATACTGTGTTGTATTTTAAGTGGACCTATAAATGCTTAATGGCACTAAACCCTAGGCCATATTGGAGGCTGCCTACGTGAGTCTTTTGCTGAATTCCCTTCAGCCTTCTCTTCTCCCCTTGAAGTCTTGGCCTTTGTTCATGAAAAGGGACCAAGAAGTCACCTTTGTTGAGAGTTTTCTTCCTAAGAGTTGTAAACACTAAGCTTGTAAACAGTGTGAGGGAGTTGTGAAGCATTTCTGAGTTGATGCTTGCTGTGTATTGGGCGATTTTGGGGCTGTTCTTGCTGAGTTTGTGTGTGTGGGGTTTCTTGAGCTTCAAGAAGCTACCTTTTGGCTTAAAGGATCAAGCTTGGTAGTCCAATTCGTGTCTTGCTCAAGTCAGAACCTTGGTGCTGTGTAGAGTGTCCCTTGTGTGCCTCATTTTCAGAGTTTTGGTGCCTTGGAGGTATACCATGAACACTCTTTGTCATTTTGAGGTTTAAAGCTTGTTTAAACAATTAAAAAGAGGAACTTTAACCATTTGACTAAAGGAATGTGTTTCTGGGTTCATTGCATGTTGGGTTATATCTGTTTAGGGAGTCATTGGACTCTCAATCGCTTTTGGACCTTTAAATTTGGGATTATGCAAAAGTTGGCTCGAATTTCTGCATTTTGTTGAAGAAGTATTCGAATACTTTTCGTGTAGTATTCGAATACTTGTTCTTGGTAATTGAATACTCCTTGCTGGAGTATTGGAATACTTTTCTTGGAAGAAAAGTATTCGGATACCTTTAAAGAAGTATTCGAATACTGAAAAGTATTCGAATACAGTAAGGTTTGGTATTCGGATACTGGGGGAAAAGTATTCGGATACTTGTGAGTATTCGAATACTTTAATGAAAGTAATCGAATACTTTCTGGAGAGCTGGAGTATTCGAATACTACTTGTGGAGTATTCGAATACTACTCGTGGAGTATTCGAATACTTCATGCAGAAACAACATGTAATGAGTTAAAATGAGTAAGAAAGACTTAATCACTTAATGGAATCTGAGCTATGATTATTGATGATTAATTATGGTATGGGCAGATTGTGATTGTGCTGTTTGTGGGCCTTCAGCTTGTGTGAACTCTTGGCATTGGATAGTTAGCTTGCAAGGTAAGCTTTTGTGTCCTCGGTTTAGCCATGTTGTAGTTCCACCATGTCCCATGGGGGTGTGGTTATATGCATGCTGTGTTACATGCTTTGAATATTTGAAACACTGTTGAGCTTTATGTGTAATGGCTTTTAATATGCATGTGTTGTTTCATCTTGACGGTAAGCCTGAGTATGTGGCGTCATTCGATATGGTGATCCGGGGTGAATGCAAGTGGCGTCTTGCACTATGTGTGGGTATTTGGCGTATATAAATCCTGCATTTCTCTGGCCAGTAGAATAGAATTGACACACATGACATGATTATCTGCTGCATTGCACTATTTTAGAACTGATGATGATAAACTGCTTTTGAACTTATATTGCACATGTAAGTGAGCTTGGGGTGGAAGATCCTTGAGGACCCCTTGTCTTACTGAGATTTCTTGTTTAGAGATCTCACCCCACGTTTGGGGAATGCTTATTTCAAGATCAGGTAGTATGGGGACGAATGCCTCATGCGGCAGGATGCCGAAGCTTAGTTGATTTATGTTATTACTGCTTTATGCTAGCATGACTGTATTAGATGTTGTTTATGTTGAGACTGATGTTGGGCTTTGTTGCCTTATTTGGGTGAGCATGAGAATTGCCCATCACACTTTGTTGTTAGTACTTTGAGTTGAGTTGTATAAACTGTTAGATGGTCCGGTCTACGTTGTTGTAGTTCCGTGACTAGAGCCATACTTATCTTATTTTTGATATGAGGTATTTCAGATAGCTGTTTTATTGCAATTACATACAGGCGATGTTTTATTAATTGAATAATAAGCAAGTTGGTAATGTTAATGACATCATAATTGAAAAGAAAAAGTAATTCCGCATTTTTAATTAAGCGCAGCTTAATACGATATTATGATAACATTACCGGATATATACGGGGTGTTACAATTACCAACCAATGTGTGACTCATCACACTTGAATATCCCAAC
Source organism: Gastrolobium bilobum (assembly GCF_033153095.1). Lineage (NCBI taxonomy): Eukaryota > Viridiplantae > Streptophyta > Magnoliopsida > Fabales > Fabaceae > Gastrolobium > Gastrolobium bilobum. Next base: position 208,776 of record NW_026896603.1, read on the forward strand.
AGTTTCAACATTTTTAGTCTTGTGTTTGATAACAGTGGATGTGTATGAATTGAGGTCGTTTAATTTTTTTTCCTTTTAAATTTTTTTTCACATAATTACTTATGTTATCTCTTTGTTATTTTCTTTATGGGAAAAACTAATATTATGTAACATGATATAAAAAGTTTTATCTACTCACCCATTGGATTTCGCACCAGCATTTTTTATTTTTTGTTTTTATTATATGTATGGGACCCACATGCATTTTTGTTTGAGCAGGAAAAATTGTTTAGATTATGTTACATGATGGTAGCTTTATCCTTTCTTTATTCATTAAAATTAGTATTGATTTATTTAAAAAATTTATATAACTCAATTTATCTCCCAGGTTCATCCAGACCAACACTTTATTTAAATTTAGTTAATTTCACATGATGATGATAACTTATCATTTGAGGATCGGATTAATTTATGCAATTTATGTTGCAATTACAAAATTTATATATATATATATATATATATATATATATATTTTTCCAAAAAGAAGTTACTGAAAGATGTATATTGTCATAAGATAATTGTTGGCCTTGCTAAAGAGTATACAAGAAATGCGCAAGTATACGCAGCCACAAGTAATATATGGTCCTTAAGTCCCAGTTATCGTTCCCACAAGGATCTTTTGGCGAAAAGTACAAAAGCGAAATAGCAATTGCTTAGAATTGAATTTCTAAAAAAAAAACTAAAGATTAAATTTCACTTGAAGTTTTTCTGATTTAAAATTGAAATCACTTGCTTAATACACAAAAGAAAAAGTATAAAATAAATTGAAAAATTATTTTTGGGATTTTCTATTTGATTATATTTTCACAGAATTACTAAAAGTTTAAATGAATACAGAAAAATCAGAATTGAAAAAGTTTTAAGAACTTTAATCAGAAAAATGGGTTGGACTTTGGTTCCCCCCTTCCCACAACACTTAAGTGGATAAATTTCTTAACCAAAATGTTCAACAGCTATTTTCAGTTAACTGACTTAATGATTAACCTTTAATTCCTTAAAAGTTATTTTGCCCAAAATCAGTCACAAGCATATCCCTATGCATATGGGACCTGGGTTCTTGAAGAACAGAGTCGTAGTTACATGGTGGATTAACTCACGTCTAAATTGAACCCCTTGAATGATTCCTCGTTAAAGTCCATGCGTTCAAACCATGGTCAGAAAAGAGTTGTTTCCCAACAACTCATTTCTAAGTAAGCTCCTACACTCGGCCGATATGCAGAAATTCTTCAACAACAAAAACAGATTTAAACGACTAAAATTAACATTAACAGTGCAAGTAAAGAAAAATATCCACAGAGCATTGATGGTTGGGGATCACCTAGACCCAACCTCTACTGTTTAGCTCATATCCAAAAGGATTGAGCTCAATACAGAAATAAAAATGAAAATACAAAGAACATAAAATGCAGAAATCTAAAAAACTACAGTACGAGTACTATTCACAGAAATAGCCTCGTCATTGTGCTCATCTTCACAAAACAAAAATAACCACTATTACAGTACCAAAAGCTCAAAATAAAACTTGTAAGAAAATGGGGAAGAGAGATTACAGAAGAAGCCCCCTTGAATGAGCTATTCCTTCTCTTTTATATCTCCTCCTTCGCATGCATGGGCTTTGGGTCGCTTCACCAATAGCCTCTACACGCGCTCCTTCCACACGAGCCACACGAGCACTCCTTGCGCGTTCTTTTCTTGCTCCACGCTCACACCAAGCGCTCCACCAAAGAAAATCCCACTACTCGATTGTAACAACCTCCAGGTCACTATTCAGTTAGGGTCAGTGTTTGCTTTTTAGGGGACAATGGTTAGAATCAAACTTTTTTAGATAAATGGTCAAGTGAATCACTACAAGGAAAGGCTTTTGTGGTTAGATGGCTAACAAGAATCAAGCTGAAAGGTCGATTGAAACGGCTTTGTGGTTGGAATGAGATAGGTGGTTCGAACGATGGGGGGGGTTAGGATTCGCTAGCTCAAGATTGTTTTTCCCAAATGTGATTCACGCTCTACACATCCTCTTTCTTCTAATTTTTCTCTGTCTCTCAATTGGGGCTTTATGATTTGAACTCCAAAGCCTATTTCTTTTTATTTTATTTTTTGCTATGGTAGACCATTTCTTTCATTTATCTTTTTGGACCTGAAATATCAAAAACAGCCCATTAACTTTTTACTCCACATAATTTCAACTAAATGTAATTGAGGTTAGTATTATACAAAAGATATTCTTTTCACCACATTTTCATATCAACAACCATATGTTTCAAGTCACATTTCATGGACTTATCAATAATATTAGATTAACTTATAAAAAGTTATTTTCCTTTTTCCCCCCTGATCTTTAGGGTTCATCATAATGGTTAATAACTCTCTATATGTACATCTACGTATATTAATAAAATTGTCTTGAGAAGTATTAATGGAATTCTTAACTATGAATAATTATTTGGGCAAAAATTATTTTGAAGAAAAATTGATGAGATTATATATCATCAAATATTAACTAGGAAATACAAAACTCCTTATAAAAGCTTTTAAGGTAGTGTTTGGTTCGGGAGAAATTTTTTTTTACTAGGGAAATGTAATTGATAGGAAAATGGAAGGAAAGTAAGTTTGGTAGGAAAGTTTAAAAAAAGTTGTTTGGTTGAGTAAAATTTTACCAGGAAAATTAAGTGAAATAACAGAATGAAGTGTTTGGTTCAATATTTTATATTGATGGGAAAGTAACGGAAATTACAAAACTATCCTTTTTTAAAATTTCCCTTTATACCAACGATTGTCCAAACGGTAATATCCCAATCTGATTGATACTAATGGGTTGGATGTTAGTAGCTGCTGAAAACTTAAATCAAATGCACTAATTGACAGGGAGAAACTTATTTCATATATATATTGATGAAATTCGCAGCATGATTGAGTATATAGGTAAGCATGATTGAGTAAATATAACATGATTTGGTGTAGTTATTTTAAGGCAGTTTAATTTCCCTACAAACTTACAATGCCCTCTAGGATCTGAATAAGGTTTCCCTTGATATAATAATAACTTGCTGTTTGAATCTATTGGAATGTCACCAAATTTGCAGTTTAACATATCACCAAATGTTTCTCGTTCATTAAAAAAAAATTAAAAAATGCTCTCGTCACTCTTTTTCAACTCACCTGCAGCCATTGGGTTACTTCATTTGAGCATAAGAATAGAGTTGAAAAAAACAACAATTAATAGTGTAAGACAGATAACATGGAAGAAAGATAAATATTATCTGATATTAACTATATGTCTCTCTTTAATACAGATGTAAGTGTACATTTATCAAACACTGCCATCAAAAGTGTAAATAATTGACGACCCTTGAATACTATAAAAAAAGGTCCTATTCTGAGTACCCTCTTAATTATGAGCATATCACAAATGTGAAGGAAAACTCCTCAGATTACAGACCAGCAAGGCACTGCAATTAACAGACTTTAAAATGAAGCAACAAAACAAGGAAATGACGAATTACAGACTCTATACTTTACTGCTATTATCACTCTCATACTCCAACCACCATCTACAACACAAACCCGTTTCTTGGACAATCTGAGCATCTTTTCGGCCTGTCTCACTACGCACCTCATCATCATGTCTCTGAGCCATGCTTGGCTGTTGGGCTGCACCTATTTTAAACCTCTTCCTTGTATATTTTTGTGGGAAAGGCTCCAATGGTCCATCATGAACTCACGAGAAGCTTAGCTAACTTTCTGCTTGGCCATGTCCATATGTTCTTCTAAGTCAAATTTAGCATACAAATCCTTCAATTGCAATCATAACTGTAGTTTGTCGAACAAGAATCTCCAATGTCATAACGAACTTTAGAAAGCAAGCTAAAATGAACACCACCAACCTGATTTATCAAAAATATATGCTCTGTATTATTTTGAAACTTATAAGCAACTGATAACATAACCAAGGCCATACAATTATTACAATATTAAAAAAGGAAAAAGAAAATACCACAGCAACTGGAATATCCAATAAAGACCGCAGTTTTGCATGTAAGGCATATGTACCATTACAATATATGCTCTTTTGCTGATAGTCAAACTCTGGGATTAATGTATCATTGCCTTTTGTCAAATCCTAATTGCAACAGATAAGCCTTTTAACAAAGCATAAAATAAAACTTTGCACAAAACTAGAATGAAGACTCATTTGCATTTCTTACTAAATCCATAAGCTAGTCCCAGACAGTATATTTTAAATTGACACATAATCTAACCAGATTCAGTCACAAAGAAAACAAGCAGATAATCACTTAACCAACAGTTTAACACGACAAATCAGCAGCAACTAATGCCTTTCTATTCTTATTCTTCTTTATCTTTTTACTTTTTCTCTTTTGATAATGTTATTGCTGGTCAGAACCAGATTCCAGAGACTACATTTTGTCGATATAACAATATATAAAGCATGAAACGGCCAAATAAATGATAGTAAAATTTAAGGGGATAGTAAAGATCAGCCTTGAAAACCATCAAGGCCATATATACGGCCAAACAGTACTTATTTTGGTTTTCCTTGTGTTAATTTTTACATAAATACTGTCAAGGATCTGTCAGAAACCGGATTAAAAATTACAAAGAACAACTTATACCTCCTCATGTGCATTGTGGCAGTCATATTCACATGCAGAATCACAACTTGGCAAAGGTGTTTGGCCACTGTTAAAATTATAGTTTGCAAGAATGAACTACTCTTAAACATACGACCATGACTCCAACAGCTATGTATATTCTTACCGAAATATTGTGAAGAAAACTGGCCAAAATAAGAGGATCCCTTGACTCTACCTAGGGCGCTGGTATTGATCCAAGCAGCTTGTCCGTCGCGGTAGATCCGGTTCACGGGAGTCTTCTTTAACTAGCTATGAAAGAGGAAAATGCTACGAAAGAAAAGAAAAATTAAACGCAAGTACAAAATGAAACTAGACACTTTTGGTTGATTCCAAAACAGACAGATGATTACCTCAAAATCGAACACAGCCATCTGGGTTTCGTTAGTCATGGTGAGGTTTCGTTTCAGAACAGCACGAAGAAGATTGTGAATGATGAAATATGGCACGCGATGAGATATAGCTTCGGTCCACAAATCGAAGTCACACAGCAATTCGGATTTTTTGGTATATGTGGCTGAGAAGAGGGGTAAATAAGTCACATTTTTCATCCCCAAAACGAGTTGTCCGGTATTCTCAACAATTCCACCATCCAAAAGGGCTTCTTCAACAGTGCAAATATCCAATTTTTACACACGGATGTCGATTGCTAGGGAAGCTACTTTGATGGACAAATTTCAGCTTCTCCCTCAACCAAACGTGGACATATGAGATACCCACATACACTTTGCTAAAAAAATCTCCTGATGCCCCGAACCAAACACTATATTAGAATAAGCTCCTTTTACTTGCCGATGTCTTGCTTGATGGAGTGATGAGGAAAAACTGTACAGTGTATACGAATGAAAATTAATAAAAACAAAAATAAAAAAGCGTGTGGTTTCAACCGCATTCCATCACAGTGAAAATAAAAATAAAGAATAAGAAAAAGTGTACAGACTAGACTGCCTAGAGAGTACACAAAGAGAGTTAGGAGTTGAACATCTGTCCATTGTGTACTCTCTTTCTGTGTAATCTTACAGACACAGTAAAATCTGAAATCACATAGAAAGCAAAAGAAGAAGAAATAGTGAAGCTTTCTGTCGCTGTCTCTGTCCATTGTGTACTCCTTTTCTTTGCTCCTACTCATTCCCCACACACACTCTCCACAGTTCTGCATCATATCATTCAGCAACTGATCATTCCTTGTGATCTCATTCATCTTTCATGGGACTGAACTCTCTCACCATGTGATGTTCACTTGCTACTGATTTGATGATTCTTTTCTATCCACTTACTACTTCATGTCACCTACTGGTGCATGTCCATGACAAAAACCATACTCTACATACTGAAGCTACTTTCTTTCTTTCTTTCTTTCATTTGGCCTGCACTACAGATGAACATGAACTCTTTTCCTGGGATGACATTCTGCTTCTGAGGCCATGTCCCATGTTTCATGTTGTTATTAACTAGGTTTGGTCTTTTCTACATTTGCATTTATTTGTTTCTTTTCTCCTAGATTGGTTTTATTACTCTAATGGGTCCTTAAGTTTAGCTTGTGATAATGATGATTAATGAAGGTGCTCTTGCTCTGTCTATTTAATTCATTAATTATAGATAGTAGCCTCTGTCACTTGTTCTTTTGTTGGTATCAAGCCTTGCAATTGTTTATATTTGCATTGAGAAGAGGAAAAAAGGGTTTTTTTAATGAATTATAGGTTTAAATCTTTGGTTTTCAAATCAATTGAGATTGAAAATTTTATAACTTGAATGTTTACTTTTCCCTTTCCAATCTCTCAATAGACCATTACTTATTCTCACTAGCTGCATCATGGGTGCTTCTCTGATCTTGATTCAAATCCTGTCGAATAGAAATTCGAAACATAGAATTTGCTATTTATATTGTAATTTAAAATGTTAATGATCAGATTCTTCTACCCTTTTTTTTTCCAGAATTTATTGATTGAATAGAAGGATTTTTAACTCATCTTTTTTGGCCCCACTGCTGAAATTAGTATATGATGTTGCCTTGAACCTTGAACTTATCATTGAGAGGGGGGTGCAAAGAAAAGCTCAGTTGTGAAACATGATGGATGAAAGGAAATTGAATATCAATGCCCCTCTTATGTCTGTGAGGCGCTCTTCTGGTCCATCACCATCCTTAGCTGAAGCAAAGAGAAAGATATTAGAGAAGCAACAAGCTCTTCCATACTATAAGTCAGATACAACCTTAGATCAGATAACAGAACCTGTTGCAGTGCCTTTCAATTGGGAGCATATCCCTGGAAGACCCAAGGGTAATGGTGGATCTGAACCTCAACCTCTCGAGGAGGCTTCAATTACTCCAAACCCATGTCTTCCCCCTGGAATGTCCACAAATGTTGCTAAACAGCCATTGGAAAAGGAATGTAATGTTGCAAATAAATTCAGGTCCTCAAGTAAATCAAACTCTTTGAGTGACAGTGTAAGTAAAATAGATTGTGACAAAGAAGGAAAAGATGAGAAAATAAAAAATGTGGAAGAGGATGATGATGATGATGATGATGATGTTTATTCTGATGCCCTTGAAACCCTGTCACCTACAGAATCATTCTCTATGAACTGTAGTGTAAGTGGTGTAAGCGGCTTAGATAATTTGGATGCAAGCAAGTCTGGAATCTCTTCTACTGACAAACAAACTCAAGACTTCATGATGAGCCGCTTTTTACCTGCTGCAAAGGCTATGACTTTAAAGCCTCCTCAATATGCTTCAAGAAAGCAACCCCTTCTGACAGAACAACCTAGGGATGTTATCAAACTGGTTCCTCAGCAAAAGAAGTCCTTTGTTAATAGATATATCACTGACATTATACCATATAGTGGCGAATGTCAAGAAGAAGAAGAAGAAAGTGGTGATGAAACTGATGATTATGCAAATATTTCAGCTAAAGGTTGTGGATTGTTTCCCCGCTTATGGGATAGGAATTCATTGTGCTTATTAAATCCAATGCCTGAGTCAAAAATGGGGAACCAGTTTCCCATGTGTTCTGCCTATGAGGTTGGAAAGCCTAACAAAAATTCTAATATTCGCTCGTATAAACCAGCTCCAGCTATAAAGAAGGTAAGAACTATATCTATCACTCTTATTTCTCTGCACCAAATTCTTGCATTGCACCATTTAGTAGCCAATAGTACTCTCACCAATCCTCCTTTTGCAAATTAGTATTTTCACTAATTATGACTTCAACTCATTTACCCACAATCATGAATTTTTCCTGAAGGCTTGGGATGCTATTCATAAGAGCAAATCAAGTTCTGGAGCTGCATCACCAGACATGCATTTAAGAAAAAAATGGACTAGTGAATCAAACAGGTTTACTTACTCGGGTGAGTTGAAGCAGCTTAGTAGGCTCTCTTCCTTTCGTCGTTCAAGTGGTACTGTTGCTGCTGCTGCTGCTGGTATATCTTCTTTTCAAAGGAAACCTCAATCTCCTTTTCCTGGAGCAAGGTTGCTTGGTGATTCTAAACATGCTGAGAGTAATCAATCTGGCAAATTGAAATTCCTGAGCCGAGAACATGAAAGTATTAAGGAGGTGCTATCACAAGGAGCCAAAAAAAGTTCAAATTCAGGGAGCCTTACAATGGAAAAGACATTGCACATAGATACTGCAAGCACAGTAAAACTATCATGCTCAAATTCAAGTTCTATAGATTCAAGTTCTATAGGTCACACACAAAGGATAGACACTGTGGTAGGGAAAGAAAGAAATTCCACTGTAGATTCTTTTCAAGATATGAAATACCTACAAGCTTCGGAGGAAAATTTGGATTCTGAGGTATTAAGTTCTATGGATGCCAATTCTTCAACTTTGTCTAGCATGTTATATCTAATGGCCAAAGAAGACAAAGCTGAAAGATTGACAACTGATCAAGAAATTAATCAAGAATCCATGTCCTTGCAACTTGTGCAAAGTTCATTTGATGAAGATGCAATGATCAACAACCAGCAAATTGTAGTAGTTGAAGATTCAGGAAAAGTTGGAGCTGAATATGCTCTACATCCACTTCCCCCACCATTGCCAAAGTCACCTTCTGAGTCCTGGCTTTGTCGTGCCCTGCCTTTAGTTTCTTTGAAGAATCCGTTCCTGCATTCAAATCAAGGTACTCAATCCCATTCTAAAAGGCAGAGTTTTAATAGATCATCCAGCTATACTAAGTGGGAAACAATAGTGAAAACTTCAAATTTGCATCATGATCATGTATGCTGTTCTAAGGTAACCTCATTAAACCCTTTAGCCATTTTTTTGTCTTCCTCAATGGTGAGGTCACATAGATAAAAGATGAAAACTAACACTTAACTTTCTCTACAGGAACTAACTATATATAAGCCTCAGCATTCCAAATCTTAGAGGTGGAACTCAGTGGCTTGTGTTTAAAATCTTTATGTTAGCATGCTTATGGAATTTAGTCCTCCTCCTATTGGATTTTGGCATGACAACATAGGTAACAACATTTGGCATGGTTAATTAGATTTTTACTTTCAATACACTTGTATTTCTTTTCTGCTTTCACTTTCTATTGGATTTTGTTTCCATTTGTTGACTTCTTAAACTTGAGCCCTGACACCTTTTCATTTTCTTGATATCAGTATTGTACAGAGAGGAATCAATATCATTTTTGGTGATCAATAAAAACAAACACAACTTCTTTTGGACTTATGGTATGGATTCAAGATTTCATAAGCTGGCCCCAGAGAAATGCATAAGTACTACTATTCTGTGCTTTTTCACTTTGTTATTTTAATCTACTCCATTTCTTACCGCTTGCTCTGAGGAACGAACCTTTAGGTTCCTCCTCTGCTGCTAAATCTTAAAAGTATCAGCACGATTTTTATTTTTATTTTTTTTATTTTTTTTATTTTTATGTAAACTGACATTAGCGGTTGCTGTTATTCATGCCTGATTGTTTCTTGTTTTATCTTTAAAAATACATGCAAATTTTATTTTATTTTATTTTACATTTTAGTCTGTCTTTTCTTTCATTTAATAAACTTATGTCCAAGTATGAAAATCAGATTAATTCTTACTTATATGAGCTTCAAATTCTCATGCATTTCGGGTGTTTCTTGTGTGATGATGCTGTTAGTAAACTTAACACGTCAACAGGGCAAAGTACTTCTTCTGATCAATTGCAGTCTTGACTTATAAGCTCTCGATTATTCTTTTGGAATGCCATGAAATCTGAAGCATGCAACCTACTTCAAATTCTCACTGCCAAATATTGCAAATTACTTCACAAGCATACCCCTGCAATATATTATAAAAAAAGGTCGATTTTTTTTAAACAAAAAAAATATTTAAAGGTTTCATGTAATATAAACTTTTAAATAAGCTTTTAAAGACATGTCAAACTTTTATGATTTAATAAAAAAGGTCAAGATAAGTTTTAAAAAACCAACAAGAAATCATGCACGGATTAGGTTGGGGTTGATATTTTACAAAATCTAACTTATTTTTACTCCTAAAAAATAAAAATAAACAGAGGAAATATATGGTCATCAATAACTTAATCAAGCAAAAAAAAAAATTACAAATATATTTACTAGCATAAATTCCTCAATTAGTTCTCTCTATTAGAGATGTAAATGAGTCAAATGATTTATTAATAACCTATGACTCGATTTTTTTTTGGAAATACAATGAAAACTAAAGCAACATCAAAAAAAGCCCTATACTGGGCACAATCTTGGGAGACTAACTCCCCTCAAGTCATTACGAAGCAATTCCAAACAAGCCGCTGGAGGGACATCCAGCACAATCAGTTGTCCATCCTGATGAGGTGCATGAGTAGCAAGCCAATCAGCAACAAAATTGTCTTCTCTATAAGTATGACTAAGCTGAATAATCCAGTCTCTTTGAAGCATGCTACGAGCTCGGATGATTAAAGCAGAAAGAGGATGACTTACGTCACACCCTTTTCTTATAAATTCCAAAGCCACCTTGGAGTCACCCTCCACAAAGACTCTCCTAAATCTCTTATGTCAAGCCAGATCCATACATGTCAAGAACCCCCAAATTTTCGCTGAAGTAGAAGTACCACTCCCAAGGAATTTTGTAAAACCAGTTAACCAGTTTCCAGCAGCATCCCTTATGACTCCACCACATGCAGTCCTTTGCCCACTGTCTATACTGGAACCATCCACATTAAGTTTAACATAACCCTCAGAGGGAGAATTCCAGTGAATAAGACGTTCCTCTCTTCTAAGCTCCTGATGACCAATCTTAATAAGGGTTTCATTAGCCAATTGAATATTACCACAAGTATAGGTAATGCGCCTAATGAGACCATACTTCGAGGTGATAGTTTGATCAAAGATCGCCTTATTTCTTTTCCCCCACAAACACCAAGCTATCACCCCAAAATACAAAGGCCAAGTTCGATCAGTTTGAAACGGACCTTTTAATCCTAGATTTGTCTGAATCCATAGGTGAAGATCCATGGAGAAAAAGTCACTACGGTTATCAGAAGGAACCCAATGCTCCCATAATTCCCTGGCACCAGGACAATCTCTAATGGCATGTAAACTATCCTCAAGATTATAATGACATCTCAGACACCCTGCATCTGTAGCCATGTGACGATGCACTCTATGAACATTAGTTAAAAGAGAACCTCTGTAGAGAAGCCATAAGAATTGTCTAATACGTTCAGGACCAGGCCAAGCCCAAATTACCTTCTAAATCCTATCCTGATGATAATGCGAGGTACCCATGAGATAGTTATAAGCTAATTTCACTGAAAAAACCCCATCTTGGCTACCTGCCCAAATAACACGGTCCGGAGAAGGATCCACTGTAGGAGGGAGCACACTACGAATCTTGTCTAATACTGAAGTAGGAAGAAGGTGCTGAAATAAAGGCCAGTCCCAATTACCATAACAAGTTACAAATTGAGACGTAGACCAATGAGTCATAATAGGAGGAATAGGTTGAACGGCCAGAGAAACAAGTTGAGGACATCCTGGCACCCACGAATCCATCCAAAAAGACGTATGAACCCCATCCCCTAAAATGATACGAGAATTCTCTAGAGTTTGAGGCCAATACTTAACAATAGCCTTCCATAAACCAGAATCATTTGCGGAAACCGAGATACTTGGAATGAGCCTTTCCTCTACCTTATACTTGCTACGAAGGACCCGAACCCATAACGAATTACGATCAGTCATGATTCGGTGACCTAGCTTCATGATAAAAGCCATATTATTCTCTTTAATTTTACGAAAACTAAGCCCCCCTACATTCTTCGGCAAACAGACCGTCTCCCAAGAAACCAGGTGAGCTTTCCTTCGTTCAGAAGTTGATCCCCAAATGAAATTCCTAGTTACACTCTCAATACGATCACACGTACCACTAGGATTAATACAAGTTTGCATAGGATATTGAGGAATTGCAGTAAGAACTGACCTAGCCAAAGTTGATCTTCCTGCCAATGAAAGAGTACGTTGATTCCAGGCATTTAAACGAGCTTGCATCCGATTTAAGATATAGCCAAACGTACTCTTTGTAACATGGCTATGACGAAGAGGAATACCCAAGTATTTACCCAAGTCATTTGTAGGAGAGTAGCCCATCAACTGGCTTAGATTCTGCACTCGGGTATGATTAACGTTTCTGGAGAAGAAGACTTTTGTTTTTTCCTTGCTAACCTTCTCACCAGAGCACCTGCAAAAACAATCAAGAATCTTATTAATAATAACAGCTTGCCCTTCTGTGGCTTCTGTAAAGAGCAGAAGATCATCTGCAAAAAATAGATGGGAAAGCAGTGGTCCCCTTCTATTCAATCTGATAGGCTTCCAAACGTCCTCTTGAACTGCTACATTAATCAAATGAGCAAGTCTTTCCATGCAAAGGATGAAAAGATAAGGAGACAAAGGATCTCCTTGACGAAGACCTTGATTAGGAGAAAATTCTGTCGTAGTTGATCCATTCCATAACAAATTCATTGTACATGACGAGACACAACACATGATCAGAGAAATAATATTCTCAGGCAAATCAACATCCACAAGCGTGTCTTTCAGAAACTCCCAAGAAATCTTGTCATAAGCCTTTTCTAAATCAACTTTGACAGTCATCCAACCCTTATCTCCTCTCTTTTTATTCATGGAATGGATGATTTCCTGAGCCACAATGATATCATCCGCTCCTTGTCTACCCTTAATAAAACCACATTGATTAGGCATAACCAAGTGAGCCATATGAAATTTCAGCCTATTAGCCACAATCTTAGTTACAGTCTTGTAAATAACATTACAAAGGCTAATAGGTCTGAAATCTTTAAGTAATTCAGGCACATCAATCTTAGGAATCAGACAAATCAAAGTTTGGTTAACCTCTTTGATATTATCCGGATGAAGGAACACACCTTTCACAAAAGAGATAACTGACTCACCCACCTTATCCCACTGAGATTGAAAGAAAAGAGCATTAAGCCCATCCTTCCCAGGCGACTTGTATGGACCAAAAGAGAAGACTACATCTCTGATCTCCTTACTGTTTGGCATAATACTCATCGCGTCTAAAGCATGCGCTTCAATAACAAAAAAGCCACGAACTGGAAAAGCCGGTTTAGGTAATGGATCTTTTGTGTACAGATTTTCAAAGAAAGAAACATCCATTTCCATTAAAACCTGTTGATCACCAATCCAAACTCCCTCAGAGTTTTTCAACGTATCTATGCGATTCCTCCTACGTCTGGCAACCGTCACAGAATGAAAGAAACGCGAGTTCCTATCTCCAAGAGCAAACCAATTCAATTTCGATCTTTGAAACCAAGTAATTTCCTCTTGAAGATAAATCTTGTCTAGTTCCCTCCATAGATCCTTTTGCAACATCTCAAGGCTATGACTGTACTGATAACTAAGACATCTATCAATACCTCTAATCCTTGCATGCAAATCATTCTTTCTTTTCAGAGCAATCCTATAAAAATTTCTATGCCATTCCGAAGCATTAATCCGAAATGTCTCCATAGCATGCATCCAGTTTACATTGTTTGACCAACATCCATTAACCACCTCATGAAAAGTGCTCTCTGTTAACCAGGACGCTAGAAAACGGAAAGGACGCTCCCCTCTCGGATAAATAGCAGGTTGATCTTCCCATAATAACACTGGTCGATGATCTGAGCCAAAGAAAGGCAAGTTGAAAGCCACACGGTTAGGGAAAACCAAGTTCCAATTATCATTAGCGCAAACCCTATCAAGACGTTCCTGAAGATTTCTTCTTTGCCAAGTGAAAATAGGACCTTGATTGCCAATGTCAGACAAGCTACATTCATCTAAACAATCACGAAATTCCCTCATGCTATTCCAGTTATGCCCATTACCACCTAGCTTCTCATACTCATACAAATAAGTGTTAAAATCACCTGCTATCCCCCAAGCTGCATTCCTCATGGACTGATCAAACAGTGAAGACAGAATTTCCCACAGCTGAATACGTTCCTGTCTTCGCGGACTTGCATAAATAAAAGTCATGAACTCCTCTCTATTTTCTTTTACCCAACAAATTTTAGTATGGACAAGTTGGTGATGAGAAAAAAGAACATCCACTGAAACTTCATCAGTGTTCCAAAGCACCCAAATACCGCCAGAAAAACCAACAGCATCACGATGAAAGTGACCAGAAAAACCAAGACGCCGAATAGCTCTATCCGCCATAACACCACTCAATCTGGTTTCTAACAAAGCCATAACTTTAATATTGTATCTATGAGAAAGATCCCGAATTAGAGGCGGAAAACTCCTTTTCCCAGCCCCTCTACAATTCCAGGTCAAAATATTCATAAAAACAATCTTAAATTTATCCGAACAGAAACCGGCCCTAAGAAAGAGCATTGGTATAGACCGAAGTCGCACCCAAAACGTCCAAATTATCCAAAGGGATAGAATCCTTGTGAGTTTGATAAAAATTCCTCATTAACGTAAGAGCATCTGGTGGTCTTCCATGTTTACCTCCATTATCCAAGCCACTAGAAGAAGGAAGAGTCACTTGCTGATCATTAACCACATGAGACGTCTTCCTCTGGAATTTAGATAAAGAAGGGTGCAAGACAATTTGTCTATCTTGGAAATCCTCCGACATATTCTTCTGAGAATCAAGTTTAAAATTATTCTTTTGAGATTCTGCACCTTTTGAAGCATTTAATCTGCCTTTGCTAATATTAGCATTCTGGAGCTGATGAACTTTAGTAAAATATTAGCACTTAATCCTATGACTCGATTTACGTCAAGTCAATCTATACCTAATATATTTAGTAAAATATTGCATGTTCATACTTTAAAAAAACTGTTTAGAAATTAAGACATAGGTCTACTTTTATAAGGTTTAGCCTATTTCAATTAAAATAAAATAAATTAATTACTTAAATTATTTAATTGATAAAATAATATATAAATTTTTTGTAATTCTTAATAGGTATTAATTTTATTGAAGGTCTAATAGGCTAATAGACTTAGGTTAGATATAGGTCAGGTCTATTATATAGCCTACACTATGTTAATATCATATCAGATCCAAAATATTTTACATAAACTTGCCTATTTAGAGCAAAGCTTGACCAACCCATTTACGCTATTATCCTCTGTTAGAGGGATTTAGTGCTTGCATTTGATACTCTGATAAGATTCAAAAGCTGTAGTTCGTTTAGCAACCCATTTATAATCCTAACAGATCATATCGCTCAAAGTGATAAAACTAAAAACATTGATGCTATTGTTATTTGGATTCTGTTTTTTTTTTTTTACATTGCCAGGAGGTATCCCCATTCAACCTTCTCCGGGCACCATGCCCTCGGGGTACGGCCCGTTTGGGCTAGCCCCTCATTATCCTCTGGCCCCCAAAGATTTTCCAAGAAACTGCTTGAGGCAGGGTTTGATCCCTGCACCAAGCAATCCCTTGCGAGCTCAGCTGCCAACTGAGCTACCCTTGGAGAATAACCGGGGAACTAGGGTTCTTGCAAGATTATAAAGATTTAGGATAACAAGGGATTGAGCCCTAATTACATAAGAAAGAATCAATTAGATTGATATTAAGGACGATTAACTTAAAGAAGGAATTCAAACATAATAGAGATTGAAGGAAATCGAAACCTTAGCTATGTTTGATTTTCATTAGTTAATTCAATTCTTTAAATTCTTGTTTTTTAATTCTTGCGATTAATTTGTTTTAGTATTTTAAATTTTCAAATCAATTCTTGATCCAAATACAATTTTGATTGTCCAACTTAAGTCGAAGTAGTAAATTAGTGCTTGATTTTGTTGGGATAAATTTTAAATGTCCGTTTTTTAGCAGTTTTGGTTATTTAGTTTCTTGTGTCAGTTAGAATATTAATGAGTCAGTTATGTCAGTTAGAATATTAATGAGTCATTTCTGTCAGTTATAAAGTAATGAGGGTGTTATGTATGGAGTTATGTTGGTCAGTTTTATAGCTTATAAATAACCTTTGATAATTTGTTAGAATTGAATATCCACACAGATGCAAGAGACAACCAGACTTTTGTAGATACACAGGTCTGGTTGTCTCTTGCATCTGTGTGGATATTCAATTCTAACAAATTGGTATCAGAGCTATGGGGAAAAAGAGCGAGTTAGAGGTGCCACTCTTCCATGGAGATAAGGATGAAGCATTAGATTGGCTTCTCTGTTTGAAGGAACATTTTCGGAAAGAAAAAACCTGGACGGAGGACAAATGGCAGGTGGCCATGAGAAGACTCAGAGGAAGCGCAATCAAATGGTTCCGTACATGGAACTGCCGCGACTTTAATAATATGTGGAAGGATTTTCTAATGGCCTTCGTAACAAAATACTTGCCTGGACGTTTTGATCTGATTAATGAAGAAGATGAAATCTTCAATGATGATGATGAAGATGAGGAAAATGATGCGGATGAAGAAGAGACCGAGATGGTGGAATCCGAGGTTGCCAACGGCAACGCATCCGCGGAGGAGATTGACGTGTCAGAACGCGTAAGAGACGACTCGGAGAAGAAGACAATGGAGATGACTGCGGCCGAAGGAGCCGAGATAGAAGAGGAGGAGAACAAGGGAGCCGAGATAGAAGAGGAGGATAACGAAGGAGCTGAGATAGAAGATGAGGAGAACGAAGGAGCCGAGATCGAAGCAGAGAAGGACGGGAACGACGAGTCCATTGTCGAGGTAGAAGAGTCCATTGTCGAGGTAGAAGACTTCGTGGAACCTGAGTGTCTGGAGACAGAGTCGAAAATCGGAAAGGAGATTGAGAAGCCGAGGTGCTTGATGGAGACCGACATGGAGGAGACTGTGAATCCGAGTTCCGTGTTGATAACCGGGATGGGGGAGATCCTGGCTAAATCACCGAGTTCATGTTTTGGAGAAGAGCTCGACCCCGGCGTGATGAGGTTGATGTCGGAGACCGACATAGGCGCGGTTCGGGTTGGAAGTCAGAAGTCGGAGACTGCATTGAATTTATGGTGGAAGTGGAAGATGTCGACACCACCGAAAAGAGACCATTTCCCTGGAGGACGGTGGTCTGAGATTCCATTGATGAGGCGCGTGGAAGCTCTTCTCGATGAAGAAGAACCCGACGATGAAGAAACTGAGAGCGAAAAAATGGAAGGTGTGATTGTGGATAGGGAACCCGGCGATGAGGAGCCTAGAGTTACTTTTATGGCAGAATCATTTTGGCTCAAGCCTAAACCAGAAGAAGATCGTGGGGCGAAATCAGAAAATGATGAGTTGAGTTATTTGCTTGATGATGGGAATCAACGGTCCTCAATGAGTGATGGGGTTAGTGGTTGAAGAGGCCCAACGTGCTATTAATGTAGCACATGTTGAATCTGAAATTATTGAAATTGGCATAGGTGTTGTAAAACTAATGAGACGTTATAGTGATACAGATACTGATCAGTATGATGACTTGTGTGATGATCATACGTGTAAGAATGGATGTGGAAGTATATCGGAGGATGAGGTCGACGGAGAAAAATTCAAGACTGTCTATCTTCCACCAATGAAGGAACCGCCGGACAAAAATAAAATATGTTCAGAAAAATAATTGCAGGGGAGATATTTTCTTTGAGTTAATTAAGTTGGAAGGTGTTAGATGTTTTTTGTCAGTGATCAAGATTGAAGAAAACAGGCGCGATCAGAAAGTTGAAGAAAAGCAGAAGCAACGCGAAGAAAGAAAGAAGAATTTAAAATTTATGGGGGAGTTTTGTTGGGATAAATTTTAAATGTCCGTTTTTTAGCAGTTTTGGTTATTTAGTTTCTTGTGTCAGTTAGAATATTAATGAGTCAGTTCTGTCAGTTATAAAGTAATGAGGGTGTTATGTATGGAGTTATGTTGGTCAGTTTTATAGCTTATAAATAACCTTTGATAGTTTGTATGAAATGAAGATCAAGAGAAAAAGAGAAAGAGCAAGAAAGCAAGAATAGAAAAGAAAAGTTTTTTTTGTAGATACACAAGTCTGGTTGTCTCTTGCATCTGTGTGGATATTCAATTCTAACAGATTTATAATCCTCGTAGGAACGATCTCTTACTTAAAACATTATATTACTTGTACGACCGGTGCACTTGCCGTGAGTCGCAACAAGTTTTTGGCGCCGTTGCCGGGGATTATAATGTATTATAATGTTTTAAGTAATATAATGTTTTAAATAAGAAATCGTTCCCACGAGGATTATAAATCAAGCACTAATTTACTACTTCGACTTAAGTTGGACAATCGAAATTGTATTTGGATCAAGAATTGATTTGGATCAAGAATTGATTTGAAAATTTAAAATACTAAAACAAATTAATCGCAAAAATTAAAAACAAGAATTTAAAGAATTGAATTAACTAATGAAAATCAAACGTAGCTAAGGTTTCGATTTCCTTCAATCTCTTTATTATGTTCGAATTCCTTCTTTAAGTTAATCGTCCTTAATATCAATCTAATCGATTCTTTCTTATGTAATTAGGGCTCAATCCCTTGTTACCCTAAATCCTTATAATCTTGCAAGAACCCTAGTTCCCCGGTTATTCCCCAAGAAAACAAGCATTAAATTCAAGAATCTAAAGATTACGCAAACCCTATGTCTATCCCTAGAATCATAAGAATTACAATGAAATTATCAGATACAGATCACACACCAACATCCCTATTGTCATGCATTTACCTAAGATCAATATATAAGATTCAAGCTCATATAAAGCATTAAGAAAAGATAATTTCATTCATGATGAAAAGGAAAATTAACATAAAGAATTGTTTAAGACATAAAAGATTAATTGAATTCCATCTAACCCGACTTAAGAATTTAGCCAGACATAGCAAGATCAAGAACGAAAGAAAGTATAAAAGCTTCTCCAAACTCCATAGTTGATTGGTGAATCTTCAATACTTCTAGTGCAAACTCGATTCTGATCCGTCTCCGCTGCTCACAAACATTAACTGTGGATTTCTCCGTGTTCTCTCTGCCTCCGAGTACCAAGAACTCTCTTAGAATATTAAAAACTGATTAATTCTGACCTAAAATGTGTTTTTGTAGGTAAAGAATTCGTGCCCTAGGTGGATACTTCAAAATGGGCCTAAGTTGGATTTCTGGGGAGCTTAAGCCTGAATCTTCGCGCTTAAGCTCCCTAAGATTTGCATGGACTTTTTACGTTGCACGCTTAAGCACGCTCTTCAACTCAAAACTTTCTTATTGCAGCGCGCTTAAGCCCAAAATTGGAGGCTTAAGCGCTCTCAAGCAGTGGGTACTTGCTCTTTGGTCAGAATTTCTGGAATTTAAGGGGGCTTAAGCCTCAGATTGGAGGCTTAAGCCTCCACTTCAACAACTTGATTATCTTGATTTTCTTTAGATAAGCTCTTCAAATCTTCTAGGTTTGATCTCCATCTATCCAATCTTGATATTTGCTTCCATTTATCTTCAAATCCCTTCAAAATAGAAAATATATTTTATTTAATTCATAAATCATAAAGTTCATGTATTTTATATCAAAACCCTAGTTTTTACTCATTTAACTTGATAATTCTTATTATTTTAGTCTATAAAAACAAGATAAACTAAAGATTTATCAATTATTATAGACAATCAAGTAAATTAATTGAAACTATATAAATTGAACTTCAGAATATCTATGTAAATTGAGTAATAACTATTTAATAAGAAAATGCTGAAAGTGACTTGACTTCCATGACGCTGAGACATTTATAAAAAAAGATGATGGTAGATAGTGAAATGGGTACCAAATAATGAATTGATAGATAGACAGTGGTGGTAGTGATAAGTCTTTTAATATTTACCCCTTGATCGTTTTGCTGCGAAATGTTTTTATATCATCAAGCATTCCTCGTGAACTTAAGTAGGATATAAAGCATATATATCACACTTGGTCTTTCATAAAAAATATTTTTAAGATAATTAATTGATTAATCATCTTAGGATGCAACTTAAGAATGTAACTCAAGTCACTAAATAATGCAGCTTTCTTTTATTTTAACTAGAACTTTAAAAAAAATAAAAATAATATTGACAGTCTGAATGAATGGAGTTCAAATTGCTGCAGGCTGGCTATAAGTTAGGATACCTACAACGGAGAACTAATAATCTGATCCATGCACAATGTGATTTGACAAATTTGCTTCAACTAAAGAAAGCTATAAATTCTATCTAGCCATCTCTGTATGACTTTTTATCATGAATTTGTAAACGTAACAAACTAATTTTATATGCCAGCAGTGCTAAAATTAAGGTTCATAAACAAAATTGAATTGACTTATAATTGGTTTGGTTTGAGGAGTAGGAAGTGAGAAAGGGATGGACTTGTTTTAAATTTTGTTTAAAAAAATAAAAAGAATAAACAATTCGAGTACTCTTTTATGTGGATGCCAATAATCTAATATTCATAAATTAATTTCAACTACACAGTAATATTCAATAAACAAAAAACACAATGATGCAATGCACTAGTAAGGGCCCATCATAAAACTCAGCTTTGTGTGCAACTTAATTAATTTCTAAATTGCTGCTACTAAATCCATCCATTTTCCACCTTTAATCTTCTACCAAGGGTGCTGAAGTACTCAAACTCTAGCAGTAAGGTCTGATCGCCATATTTTCAGTGTTCGTTCAACTAAATTATTTGTCCCTTTGTGTTATTTTCCTTAACTCTTTATATTTTGTGCATGGTCAAACCAAATACTTGCACGGAAGCCCACAATATGATGTTGTAGTGACATGTAATGGTGTAACTTTGTTTTGGTTTCTATATCATCTCTCAGACTTTATGTCCAGCTAGGTTGTGGTATTTGCATAATTAATTACATGTCTAATTAAATTCTAAGAAAGTGAAAGTTTAGTGCTGATTTCTTGGGTTTCTCTGCAATGATCAGTCTTGCCATCATTGTTCCCATCTTTCTGACTCAAACTTAATTGCAAATCAGGCACCCATTTCTTATCTTTTTGTAATTTTTCTTGATTCAACTGCATAAGATGGAAAAGAAAAAAAAGAAGAGATGTATGAATGGTGATGAAAGAAAAAAACATAAAGATCTTATTTTCTTAAGCCCTAATGTTACCTTAATCCGGAATGGGGGATCAAATTCTAGCTTTAAACTGTTGGAATAGTTGCGATGCTCATTGGAAGTTGATAGAAGTTCCCTGATTCTTGTGTTGTTTCGAAAGCTTAACTCAGGTGATCTAAGAGATGCAGGAGTGGTGCCAAATTGATGTACAACAGATTGTGTTTGTGACCCTGTATTTGCAGTAATATTGGTAGGTGAACTTTTCTTCCAAAGATGATTGTTCAAAATTTCTAATGGAGGCCACTTTTTCTCTTCAAGAAATTGGCTTGGTCTCATGGGTGCAATCCTGGTCGTATCCATTACTTGAATTTGGCTTGAAGCTATTGATCTTCCTTGAGTTTGTAAGGCTGTTGAAGACACAACTTCCTTGCTTAGGTAACTTGGTCTTCTAAAAGGTTGATGATTGAAGTACAATTGCTGGTGCCTAGTGATAGAGAGGCATTGTAAATGTAGATTACTAAAAAATGATTTTGTTGAATTTTCTTCTTGCAAAACCATGGAAAATATGAGGAAGGATTTTAACCTAGCTGGAGGAATAAAGTATATTAAAATGCATGCATGGTTACGTACCTTGTATCGATGGCCTTTGCATGTGACTGTGATAGGGTGGAGGGATGAAGGAGACCCTGAAAATAGCTATGCTCGTTGCAATTACTTGTTAGAATAATTCCACCATTTCCCATCTTGAAATTTTGATGAGGAATCATGGACTGCTTGGCTACATGAGAAATACGACCTACTTCATGGGTTGATCTGTATGTTGGACTTAGTACTGTAAAGTAAATATGAATTAATTATGAATTATCAAAATCAAGAAGATTTGGCTAAAATTAAGTAACCCTAACCCTAAGTCCTTCTAATATCACTTCACTTTAGGAGACATAGTTTACTAAAATGTCAAAGTGGCTTTTGCATTGCATCAGGAGTTCCAAATTTGATAGCGTTGGAGTTTAGTTTCCCCTTATATTTCTAGTTACTGAGTGAAAATAAATATAAATATGAAGGGAATAAGTTTCCCCCGCCATCTTTTATTCTAAATGTACCTTTTATGTTAACTGCAATTCAGATAATTATTGTATAATCTTAACCATGCATATTCTTTGTTTGAATCCCTACCAATCACTTGAATCACAAAATAATGGTCCTTCATGCATATTAAATATAACCCCTCAGTTTTTTTTTTTTTTCAAAAAAAATATAAAAAATCATAGTATCCCAACTCAAATGCATAAATTGAGGACAACTTGAATAGTCATAAGTCTAAGTTATGAAAAATGTAAACATGTTAGATGTGCCTTGGATAAGGTATACTTGATGATAAATTTACTTAACAGGATGTCAGGATCACGTAATCTATATAAGGTGGGGTATGTGATATCATTTTCATTTGTTCTTCTAAGTTGATCAACCATATGCCTTCTCTATCTTGGGTGTGATTAATTAACGTGGTCAGTGATGAGTTGGGGAACTTTGCTTAAGGTGTTAGGAAGAATAATCTAATAAAATAGAAGAAACCAAAGGAGCATACCAACTAAGCTGTATTCCTAGCTTATTGTACACATAAAAAAAGATTCATTTGCACTAACACTTAACAAGATTTAGGATAGTCCTCACCTTGCCCAGCCTCGTCAAGTTTCTTGCTTCGATACATCTGAAATGAAAATTTCATAACCAAGAAATTATTTAAGAATAGATATACATCAACTTTAAAGGAAAAATTAATTCAAAGAGTATTATCTCAAACCACCAAATTTGTGCTACCTGCAAGTGACTCTTGACATGAGCAATGCTGAGTCCTCTCACATTCATTAACTGAAGCACCAACTTAGGCGTTGCTCCTGCACCAATCAAAGCAAAGAGTTCAACCAAACAATTTTACAATTAGTGCATAAGGAAGGGATTTTTGACTCTGATGTACATGTAATAATAGGGAATCTTAATAATTAATTAATCGTATAATTCAATAAATTACAATCATCAGATCAGATGCATAAAGATCAACAATTGAGATAAGGAGTAAGGTTTTTTACTTTTATATCAGAGTTGAAATATCCTTCTAATATATATATATATATATATATATATATGCAATTAATTACTTACTCTCTTGACCGCCAAGTCTTTCAACAGCATGCACAAAGGAGAGATGAAGGTCAGGAGTCCACCGAAGGCGAGGCATCTTTGATCTAACATATTGTCTAACACCACCTCTTCGTTCATTTCCTTCTCTTGTTGCACTGCTTCTATTAGTTGAAGTGCCTTCATCTTTTGCTTTCTCATATCCCTCAGCTTTGAGTTCACATGCCTCATCATTATAATTACTATCTTCGCTACTAGCTTCTTCATTCAAGTCAAACGATGAGCACTTATTCTGAGAAGATCCCATTGAAGTGTCTTCAGCCTCTTCCTCACTCCTTCCGCTCCTCTCATCATTATCATGAATCTCATATCCACCTGACATATTTATTTGTTGTTGCTCCTGCTTATCACCTCCAAGGCACCAACTTCAATTCTTTATTTCGTTTACAAATTATGTTAGCATTTCATGTGTGAAACAAACACAATATTTAAATGTACAAAAAGTTGGAAAAAGTGATAAACTAATTAAGTGGCTTAAAGAAGAATTTGAGAACAGGCTGTAGTTTCTCTACAACGATTACTAAGCTTTAAAACTTTTAAAATAAGATGAGCTGAAGGCCATGGTAAGGTAACAGTAAGATTGTAAGAAGTCTGTAGCAAAGAGTGAGAAGTTATGGTAGAAGACATTTATTAAAGATCCATATTATATAGTAGTAGGTAAAAATTCAAGAATTTTAGTATAAAGAATGCAACCAACTTCTCTACCGTGAAGCTGTGAATAAAATTTCTGACGAATGTCAGGTTCAGATCTACATATTTAAAGAATTAGACCCTGTTGAATGTTTTATGCGTGATTCACCTAATAAAGTTACTGAATAATCAGAATGTATGCAGAAGGGGAAAGGAAGGTATTTATTACTATTAAAAAGATGCAAACTGTATGGACAGACGCATTAGTTTAGGTCATTTCATTTCATATCAACACTGAAACAATAAATTCCAAAGGGTTCATAAGTGAAACAGAAATTAAAGGGGGCGACATGATTATGTTCATGAACTCACACACACATATACATATATGAATAGTGGGAGGAGAATTAATCAACAAGAAAACCAGGATATATGAATGAATGAATTCAGCGTTAAATATCGTTCTTTCTCTAGATATCAGTAAAAAGATATATCGTATGATGAAGAGGAAGATTTATATAGGCAGAGACACTTATGAAAGACATATTGATCAAAACACTGCCAATCATCACGCACAAATTAAACACATCTTCGTTAGGGAAATGCATTTCAGAAGGAAATATCAAGTGGTCAAAAATTTCCTATGGAAGAGAAGTTAGGAATTGATTAAGAAATCCTCAACAAGTTGTGTATGAAAAAGTCTCAAATTTATCACAAGATAATGAAAAATGTACGGTCAGAGTTTTCAGTATTGGAGGAATCATTTAATAGTCATAAGAAACAAAAAGAAAGAAATATTCATTGATTCTAAATACACCACAAAAGGGAGATGATGGGAGAAACCCCGAAGATCGATATGGAGAATGATATATAAACTGATATCATTAAAGACTTACTTAAGATACAAAAGTAAGGAAATTAAGATACTTTGATTTTGAGTGTTTCTCCTTTCCCTTATAAATACTAACCATTCACGATCGATGATGATGTGCTTCTATTCTTTCTCTTCCAAGCCTGTTGATCATATATGCAACTCCATATCTAAACATATATCTTTACTCAGTCACCTCAGCTGCGAAAGCTCCATGGCCTAGCTAAACTTACAGAATAATTCATGGACAGATTAATGAATTTGATTTAGTCTTTGATCACGCTGATAAGGGTGAGAGAGAGAGGGATATAACTTCATACCTGGGGATGTCTTTTTGGTATGTGAACGAGCAACAGAATTAGAGTCATAAGTTTAAGATATTAGAAAAGACTTTTATGGTTCCGAAGGAAAAGAAGAAGAAAAAATGAGAATGAAAAATATTCGGACAGGCTACTTGTTCCCTTTAAATTGTAATAAACCAACATAATGGATACAGATGTTGCTGGTCCCTTTTTTACTGTTGCAAATCATGTGACAACTCCTACCCTCTCTTGACAGTTGTAAAAATCTACCCCTCCCTCCCTCTCTCTCTCTCTCTAGCTATCTTGCTCGTGATTATCTTAATTGTTTGATTTCTGCTAGAGACTTCTCCCTTTTGTTGTTGTGATATATATATATATATGGGACAAAATATACTTACAATCAATTAAGCTTACTACTTCTTATCACCGAATTTTAATCGTTGATTTCCACACGGTTATAATTTATCGGATGACACTTATTAATTAATTATTAATTCTCAATAAATTATAACCGTCAGATTGACAAAAATCAACGGTTAAGATTTGGTGGTAAGAAATGATAAACTTAATTTGTGGTAAGTATATACTTCCCATATATATATATATATGAAAAATTGGGTGTCCAGTTACTGGATATAATGTTTTGTCCAGTCACCGCATTATAACTATGTACTCCGAAAAATATATAATTATAATATTAAAGTTATACTTTTTTCTCTCTCTTCAAAAACTTGTTTGCTATATGAAAAATGGAAAAAAATACAACTTTTTTTCGTTAGACAAAAAAAAAATACAACTTTAATATTATAATTATGTATTCTCGGGAGTACATAGTTATAATGCGGTGATTGGACAAAATCTTATATCTTGTGACTGAACATCAGAAGAACTCATATATATATATATATATATATATATATATATATATATATATATATATTGTCAAAACAATAATATTATATATTTTTATACTTTATTTTTTTTTATTTCATACTTTTTTATAAGAAAATTAAAATTGAGAAATATGATTTTTCCTCTTCCCACTCTTCTTAAAGAAAGAGTAAAATAAGAGTGTAAAAAATAAGGTATAAGAATAGCATTAATTATAGATTGTGTAATTCACCTAGTTAACTCTATATAATAATCTTTAAATTTAGGTGCATGTATGTGTTGTGGGTCCCATTCCTTCATCAACCTTTGCATTTCTTTCTCACCTAAACTAAGACTTTGTTCCCATTTCAATACCACCGTTCTGTCTCTATATGCAATTTCTCAATCGCTGCTATTTTATGTTATTTTTTTTTTAAAAAATCTTGTTTTAATAACATATATGTTTCCACAGGCTTCTTTCCTATGTGTATGTAACTGTGACGTATCATTTTTGGTATGCTTTGTAGAATATTAGCGATTGAACAAGATAATCTGATGCAGTTATTGAGGTGTGTGGATTTAAAAATTGTCAATCTTGGTGGGAAATGTGCAGAAATATTAATAAGGACAAGTATAGTTTAGTTTTTGAGGAAATTTCAACAGTAACTGATGGCAAAATAAGCATTTCTTAATTGCACATTTGACAAATTCTTATTTACTTATTTTAAATGCATGCATGAGTTATATGACTGGAATCTTGACTCAGGCATTGTAGACTTCCATGCATGGGGAAGGAAAAGAAAAGACTTTGGCTATTTCTCGACTTGTATACAATATTGAATTAAAAGGAAGTCTAGGTCCAATTATTATATTATAATCAAAATAAAAATATAATATTACTGAATTTAGCAATATAGCTAAAACCATTTATCCATTAATAAGTAAGATTTCACATTCTTAGCCTGTAAGTTTATTGCTGTAAAGAGAATAATGACTGTGGGAAGTAGAGGGATTTGTTAGCAAAGTGTTTGACAATTGAGCTTTCTTGTAAAGGAAATCTGAAAAGAGGGAAGGGGAAGTTGAAATTTATATCAACTTTATTGACTTCTGATGCACCCAACTCTTTTAATTTGTTGAATAGCGCAACCATATATGTGGTTTAACTCAGTGATGTCCTTTTCAATCCCGGATATTATTATTATTGACACCAGTGTAATTTCCTACTCCAGGTTTTTTCTGTTAAAAGTTGGAAAAACGCTCAAATTTTCAGGTGGTCACAACTCATCATCACAACTCAAAAGTAACATATTGCCAATTCTGGTTTATCTATCCTCTGACGATCAATTAATAGGTTATTTGGACACTAGTGTATCTCGGCTATTATACACAATCATGCGTTGCCACAATGTGGATCAAGTGAGGGAGTAGTTTCAGTTTAATTAACAATGTCGAATTCGAGTAGTATGCAGTTGTATTATAAAATTGGATAGGATGAGCTTTGTCACTCTTACGGTCCTATTGACGATCGGATATCATATGGTTTATACCAAATATATATATATATATAGGTAGGATTTTTTGATACCAGTGACAAATTTTAAATTTGACACTTTATCTGAGAACCATTAGATCAACGACTTTGATTTGCAAGCATGTGACACAATTGATCTTTTTTTATCTAACGACTATCAGGTGAGGTGTCAAATTTGACTGGTGTCAAATGGGAAGGATCTGTTAACAATTTTTTTTTTACAAATTACATTAAGTACGACCGATCATACTTAGTGTAGTTGGTAAGAGTTTGTAAATATAATTTTTTCATATATATATATATATATATGGGCTTAACATTTCTGCAGCAGCCGTAGATAGTGTTATCTACAGCTGACACAGAAAAGTGGGCCCCACGACTTTTAAAAAAAAAAACTCAGGATCCGATGCCGCATCCTAAGATCCGGACGCAGATCCTTGCTTGCTGTAGGTACAGCAGCTGCAGAAATCATTTTGCCTATATATATATATATATATATATATTGTTGGATATATGCTCTTTTGGTCACTAAAGTCCTATTGGGCTTCAGTGAAACTTGAGCCCATGAGGCTTAGGGTTGAGTTATGTCTAAGACCTAAGCGTATATATTCATGGTTTTCTCCTCTTGTGCCTCCAAGGTGAATAGATCATCAGAAACAAACCCCAAGAGGCAGACGTTCATCATCTGAACGGTTGCCCACACAACCATCTCATCCTCCTCGAGAGATAGTCTGGAAGATCTGCCACAGTCTAGCTTCAAGGAGGTTGTTCGTGCTGCGGCGCTAAGGTGAGCTGTTCGTGAAGAGGAATCCTACAAGGGAAGATTCTACACGACACCTGCGCACCGAGAGGTAATTGTGAAACAAGGATGATTCGGTAAGCATACCAATGTACTAGGTCCTAAACCGCTTCCGCATAAATCTAAGATTTCCTTCAATTGGTATCAGAGCCTTGGTTGTACATTGGTATGTGAATCTAGTTTCACTATTCATGTAATTAGTTTTGCTTCTTGAAATGTGGCACCTAGGGTTCTAGGATTATGGTATGAATCTAGCATGTGTATTTTATAATTCATTTTCATAAAAGTTTAAATTTTAATCGGTAAAAATGCTTTAATCCATGGTTAGGATCTCTCGTGTATTTCTCGATTTGTAACAAGGAGGCTAATCCCATATGATTAGGTTTCCTCCTTGCTGTTTTTGTTTATTTTTGGAATTTCTGTGTATTTTTCCAATATTTTGTAAAAGTTCAAGATCGAGAAACCGCGAGTAAGATGCGCAGTCAGTACTGTCGGAGACTTTTCGAGGTCTTCCCGATCTCGGAATGAGGAGATCTATTTATGTTTGGAAAGAGGACGGAAAGACGAATGCAACGGTGGGTGGCTTACCGCCATCTGAGTTTACACGCGCCTCCACGCGCCTCCACAAGATTCTGAGAGTGGCCGCCACTCTCCGGCAAAGAATGGGAGAGTGAGAGAGCGTCCGGCCACCTTTTTGGGTGGTTCCGGCGGCGGTGCACTCGTCTCTACGTGGCGGTCCTTCCCCTGGAGTTTCAGCCTGATTTGACTTCGGGTGACGGCGCGGCAGACCTGACGGCTAGGGTTCCTCTTTCGCGTCCTAGGGTTTCTCGCCAAAGGATTGGGTCTTTGGGCTTTTGGGCCCATGAAACCCTAAAGGGGCTTGAGACAGATACTATGGGCTAGGCGAAAGTTGAATTCCAAAGTTGTATTATTTAATTTTATTTTATTTTATTTTCTTTAAAATAGGAAGGCCATGGATTAAAGTAATTATGATTTATTATTTAATGTTTTTATTGATTGGTATAAATTATATGATAGATAACATGCTTTATTGCGATAACATGCCATATAGAATAGGTGGTGCCATATTGTTGCATAACTTGTATGATTGCATGAGCATAATAGCTATTATGTCTTCAGCGACTAGTATGATAGTTATTATAGGATTATTTTGATTTTAAATCATCCTAAGAAATTAATTAATAATTATTATGATTTTTATTAAAAATCTAGATTAATAATTGAATTAATTAATTTTGGATTATTAACATCAAGACAAATAATCGTTATGGAAATTATTTTGATTTCAAATTATCCTCATAAATGATAATTATTATGATTGTTGTAATCTAGATTAATAATTAAGTCAGCTATTTGGATGATTTAAATCTAGAAAAATAATTAGAGAAAATTTCTTGAGAGAATTCTTTTATTTTGCGAGTAATTTGTGGGTTTTTCTGAAATGGTCATGGAATAACACACGCTGCATACAACATTCATGTATCATGATTGTTTGGAGCACACGCTGACGTAAAGTGACCGGATTTCAGGACCTTAATACTTTCAAAATTATGTTAAGCTTAGTGCACGTTTATCGGCGCTCTTACTTATATAGTTTTTGAAATCAAACAAAGGATACTCTCAATTAAATAATTCTTGGAAATTAGAAAATGTTGCTTATGTTGAATGGAAGGAGATTTAAATTAAGAGATTAATTTAACCTTCAAGCGCATTATAGGACCATTAATAAAACAATCATGTGAAGTCCCATCGAATAAGCATGATTGGATTTTATTAGATTGGACTTAAATATCTATGGGAGGAGATTTAAATTAAGAAATTAATTTAACCTCCAGGCGCATTGTGGGCCTATCAATAAAATAATCATGTGAGGCCCCAACGGATAAGCATGATTGGATTTTATTGGGCCTTAATAATTTCAAAATTTTAAAGTATTGTACGTCCCATCGTCGATAATACTAAGTTATTAAAGATAATTTTGAAATTAAACAATGTATTCGACTGGGCTTATGAAAATTCTCAAACAAAAATGTTGAATGGGTGAAGGTTTTAAAAATTAATTAATTTTAAAACCTGCGGGCTCCATTTGTGGGTTTATTAGTGAAATGGTTATCGCTGAAGCCCCATCGGATAAGGATAATCAGATTTCACTAGATTAAATCTTAATAATTTCAAAATTTTAGTAAAGTATTGTACGGCCCATCGTCGGCAATGCTTAGACACTAAGGATAGTTTTGAAATTAAACAATGGTTAATTACATTCAACTTTGGTAAAATTGTTAACCCTCCCATCGAGGCTCTGGCAATGGCACTGAAGGCCCAAATAACAATTTTGGTTTTTACAAGTGACTTGCCCATCGTAAGCCTTGTAAAGATAAACTGAAGGATTGTTAACAATAAACAAGAGTAGTTATGAGAATCTACTTGCATTTCGTTTGTTTATTGCATTCGTCTGTAATTGTGTGCTTTATATGTTTTTTCAGAAAATATCTTAGAAATGATTTTGAGTCGAAAACCTCTAGATGGTACCAACTATGAATAAGTGAAAAGCAAATCTTTGATATTGTTCTAAAACATGGAAGCTAAAATTTGTCCTGACAATGTGAGGGCCATTGCAACCTGCAGAGAAAGCGTTTAAGGAAACTAAGATGCATTTCTCAGATTGAGAAAGGGCAGATATGGTAGTTCGTTGCTATATTATTGTCAGTCTTTCCAAATACTTGCAGAAGCAAGTGTACATGATTAAGAGTGGAGTAAAAATGCTTCAGACTCTTAATGACATGTTTGCTGCGTCTAGCAGCTCTGCTAGACAGAATGCAGTCGGTGCAGGTTTTGTTAAGAGTCTTGTTAAATCCAAAGGGAAACCCAAGGGTGGTAACAAGAACAAAATGACTTGGTTATCAGTTGTCAAACCAGTTGCTATGAAGAAGCCGCAAGGCAAGTTCTTCAAGTACAGACTAAAGGGACACTGAAAGAAAAATTGCCCAGAGGTGATGAAAAGAACCAGACATGGGCATATCAAGGCCTGATCAGTGAATGAATTATTGATTCAGGAATCACTGATTATGTTTGTTACTCTTTGTAGTAGTTCAAACATGGCATACCTGTCAGCAATGGACATAGATATTTTAAGCTTGAAAATGGGAACTTGTGTCTGCATTTGCAGTAAGACAAGTTATTTATAAGACTATGGTTTTGGGTGACTGTTTATTTGTTCTAGATTTCAAGAGGAATTCAATTTTTGTTAGTTGTTTTGGTTAAAACATGGGTTGACAATGCAATTGATTCCTCAGTTACATTTCGAAGTTCATCTTCGTCTTGTTTGTTCTGGTACATTGTTTAAATAGTCTTTATTACCTATGTCCTATAACCTTTTTAAATTTGTTATGTTGAATGGAAAGATGATGAACAAGGATTTTCACCAAAGAAATAAAAGTTTCAAATGAAAAATAACTTTGGCCTTTGTGATTGAGTCACATTATCTCAAGTAGAAAATATGTTTTAGTTAAAAGAGATACTGAAAGTTCAAGAATCTTTTAACTAACAGCTACATGTTAGTCCTATTTGGAAGGTAAAGTGGCCAAGCAATCCTACAAGGGCCAAAAAGGTTTGCGCAACTATTCAACTGGAACTGGTACATACTAATGTATGTGGACCACTTAGCGTTCAGACCATAAGAGGTGATGAGTACTTCATTATATGAATGTTTACTCTGGATTGGGACAGATGAACCAAGTGCGCCATAAGTCTAAAGCTTCTGGAAATTTCCAAGAGGTTTAAGTCTGAGGCAGAAAAACATGTAGGTGTTCAAATCAAAAACACTTTGGTCTGACTAAAGTGTTGGCTACCTGTCTGGTAAGTTCAGGTCTTACCTGATTTAAGAGGGGATAGTTTTCGTAACTGTCAACTCTAAGAACGCATTAGTTGAATGAAGTTGCAGTATGCAAAAATCAAACATTTCTAGACTTGGTGAAGATCATGTTCAGTTATTCATCTTTGTCAATGTTGTTCAAGGGAGATGCCTAAGAGAAGGAAATGTACCTTCTTAACTTGGTTCCGTCAAAGTTTGTTGTAAAGACACCTAAAGAATTATGGAAATAGTGCAAGCCCAGATCAAACCATATTCGAATTTAGGGTGCTACGACACACGTCCTACAACAGCAGTCAAATGAGATGGAATCTTGTATGGAAGTGTGCATATCTTTTGGCTACCCTAAGAGAACTAGGGATGATTTCTTATTTAGTCTTAAGGACAAGATAATCTAAGTGAGCACTCACATGATTTTCTTAAAGGAGGACTAGATAAGAAATTATAAGCTCTTAAGTTAGGTTATTCTTGATGAGATTTATCTCAGATCAAGAATTTCCAGAATCTCTAGAAGCTTCATCCATTGTTCCCTTGATTGTTCAAGAGGGGATAGATATATCTCTAAGTGAACAAACAAGAGAACCATGATTGGAAATTCAACATGATAATATATAAGTGAAACTAGTAGAAATATTAGTATCACATGTAAAGGAACAATATCAAGGATAATCGGATCCTCAAGAAATTGAAGATCCATCATTTGACCCACTATTTGTTTTACCTATAAATACACAAGGTCTAGTGCAGTACATTCGTAGTAGGAGAGAACCTTGTTAACTCTCAAGTTGTCTCTTGTTGAGTGATATTGATCCTACTAGTTACGATAATACACTAGAAGATGTTGTTGATCAAGTGCTGCTCACGCTATGAACAATGAGATGAAATATTTGTATTTCAACTCCGTTCCCACAAGGTGCATGTGGACATAAAAGGAAAAGAGAGGATGGACAGAAAGGTGAAAACCTTCAAAGCTAGCTTGGAGGCATTTTTTGCCTGACGCCATGCTTGAGTCTATCCAGATTCTCTTAGTTGCTATAAGTCTCAATTATGAGATTTCATTTTGGGAGTTGGATGTCAGGATATCTACATACAACAACCAAAAGGGTTTATAGCAAATGAGTA